>NC_072781.1:32998960-33298960 GCF_022539595.1 Amphiprion ocellaris
CAAGTTTTCCTTTTCCTGATGTGTGTAAACATTATTTTGGCTGACTCTGTATGATGGGTTTCTGACAGGTCACCAGGCAACATCTTTTTATAATAATGACAAACATACCTGCATTGTACAGGAGTGATTTTCCTCACGTGCAGGTAAAGATGTGTGAGGAGCTTAGAGATGACAGGAGCAGGAGTCATCCTCACTAATTCAGCTTCCACCTAGAAACAGAAAGACCACAAACAAACTCACTGATATACTCTCAAACGTTCAACCTCACAGCCTCAAAATATCTGTTTAGGAAGTGTTGTGTTTCTAAATTCTGCTGAAAGCATTGACAGACATTCTCTTCCAAGGTTGTGTAAAAAGCAGCCTGTCCTCTGAGCTACTAAGAAATCTTCCTGAACAAAGTTTCTACGTGTAAATCAGCTCAACAAAAACTAAAGCCTCAGTCAGAGATAACAGGTATCACAAATTATAAACAACTTTCTTTGTTAAGTCAGACTTTCTGCTTCAACCTCACATAAAAAGTGGAGTTTAACTCATCAGGTGACTGAAAATGAACTTCTTGTGCAGTTCTAGATCCAAAAGTAGGATGTTTCAACTCATGTTTTACTACAAATACATGCAATAATAAATAAATACAATGGCTAGTTGTTAGTTTATTCACTATTAATGTCATTTTATATACTGGATTGAACTTGAGCAGTGGAAGAGAGAAGGAATTCAATGAAAATATGGAGATTCAGAGAGGTAATGTTGTTCAATGTTAAGTTAAGCGTGGTTTAATTCAAAGCAGCTGAATGTTAAACTTCAGTGCAGCTGAACGGGTTTCAGTGAACCTTAAAGCAAAAAATTTTTTAAAAGCTAAAATACACAGCAGAGAAATACAGGTTGAGAAGGTCATGCTAATAATGAGGACAGCTGCAGCAGCAACTAACACAGGTGTTCAGCGGTAAGTTAGCCACCTGTGTTAATTAGCCCGCTAGCTAACTTAGCCGCTAAGCTAGCTAACTTAGCCGCTAAGCTAGCTAACGCGTCCGGACCAACTGCTCAAACACGACAAAACACAACTCTTCACAAGTCGCTGACTTAACGTACAACAAAATAACGCTACAGGTTAGAAGTATTTATCTTCTTACCGTGTTTTACTCCAAAAACCAGGTCAACAGCAGCCAGAGACGCTAGCAGACGTTCCGACCATAGATACATATAGCAGACTAGATCCGCTAGCGAGCTGTCTGACCAATCACTGCTCTCTGACTCTCAGTCAGTCTGACCAATCACTGCTCTCTGGCTCTGTCAGTCTGACCAATCACTGCTCTCTGGCTCCGCCCTCTGAGAACTTGTTGTCGTTTGGCTCCACACTAGCTGATGACCACTTCCGGTCTTAGAAAACGGAAAAAAAACTGACCTTTTTTCGTTTCTGTCTCTCACTGATTTTATTTTTAGTTATTCTACATATAAAATGAAAATCAAAGCATTTTTAAAATTTCGAATATCCCTTTTTGATCATGAAAAGGAAAAACGCCTTGTATTTCAATTTTAATTTTTGTATTTTAAAACGAAATTCAAATAACCACTCGTTTTTTGTATTTCAATACCCGTTTCAGAACGGAAAATCCAATTGCCAGATAAATACACGGACCCAATATAACCACAAATAGTTTTTTCTTTTTTTTAAATTTTTTTTTACAGAAATTCTTTGACAAAAAAATGATCAGAATTTGGTAATAGTCGTAATAATGGTGAATATGTTTACTAAATATGATACCATTTGGATAATTCAATCTAGAATTAAATAACAACAGATAGAGTAAAATATCTCACATGTAAAATGCAGTTTGACATGTTTAGTCTTCAAGGAAAACAGGAGAAACAGATGAATCAACAGATGTCTGAATTTCAAATGTGTGATGAATGTTCAGGGAATAATACTGACTAATGCTGCTCTAACATTTGTTGTTTATTGAGGTCACACTTTACCTCCAGAAACTCCTTTTTTGTTGTTACTTCCCGTAAATGACTGAATCACCATCAGCCCAGCCTGTTTCTAACCAGATTATCCGTCAGAAACACCTTCAGTCACCTGCAGCTAGCAGCTCCTCGGTTATCAGTAGAGTATTTCTGCAGCTCAATCCACGTTTGAAGTGTGTGAACGTATTCGAGTCCTTCATGTGCAGAAGTCTCGTTCATCTGAAGCCTTTCAGTTCCGACGGCGGCTTTGATCTACGACCTCATTGGCCTTTTCTGCCGATTGTTGATTTGTTTGGCTTCAAGCATCGCAAAACTCCCTGCTGAGAATCTATTTAAAGACCCAACAACCGGTTGATTTAACGACGCCGGCTACTAGGAGCTGACCGATGGTTTATAAAAGGAAACAGAGGAGGCAGGTAGCAGATGTTTGGAACAATTAAAATGGAATTATTGATGTTTTACATTTGTTTATTGTTTGTTTGTGATTATTTATTTGGCAAAAAATGGGGATAAAAGGAGCACACTGGAGACTCAGATGACTTAGGTTGAGAATAATGTTTACTGATATCAGGAGTGACACCGACAGAGCAACAGTTCATGCAAGCATCAGTTCTGAGGATTCTCTCTGATCTTTGGGTTTATATTGCAGTTGATTTAGGTTACAGAACAATATGGAGACAACTAGTCTGCTTAGTCACGTCAGAAGAGACAATATCTAACCGATATCCAGAGCACAGAGTCCTAACAGATCTTCCTCTTACAGCGTCTGCCTGTCTGAAGATTATTTAGGATGATGTCAGCAAACAGCTTCAAGGAAAAAGAAAAGAGAAAGAGTCATTTTTCCTTCACACAGCTGTACACAGATGTTACTGATGCTGCTCTGTTACACTGCCTGCAGTTCAGCTGAAATGCTATTGGTCACAGTTGAATCACAAATTGTGACAAGAAACATATTTTTTGTTTTTACAGAATCTGATTAGTTTCTTTTTGGTAAATTTCTAAACAAGATACGTAGAAAAAACACATTTTGATGAAATATTAAGATTTTTGCCAAGTTTCCTGGATGAGTGTTGAGTGAAAATGTACTTTCCCCCCAAAAAATCAATATTTCTTTTCACTTTTTTGCTATTTCCAGAGATGCAGTCTTGGAAAACTTGGAATCTACATGAACAATTTTTGTGCACACAGGTGTTATCAATACTAGAAAAGAAAAATTGTGGGGGGTTTTTTGGCCAATTTCTGAACAAGACATGTAGAAAAATACATTTTGATGAAAAATTGTAATTTTTGTGAAGTTTCTTGCAAGCGACAAATGAGTTCTGGAGAGTTCAAAACCCAGTGATTGATTCTGTTGTTGTAGTTTCTAATAATATTACTATAAAACTAAATATTGCTGTTCACTTTTTGACATTTCCAGTGATGCAATCTTGGAAAACTTGGAATCTACATGAATGAGATTTGTACACATAGATGATATTAATACTGGAGAAATACATGTTGGCTCTACATGTTACAGATATTTTATTATTTAGATTTTTTATTTGTTTTCTTACTTTTGTCCTCTCTGCTCAGTGGAAACACTGCCTGCAGTTCATTCAAGAAATCCTGGAATTTTTCCTACATGACTATTGGTCAGAATTGAGTCACTAGAAGCTTCAGAGTTTTCTCAAAGATTGTAGAATTTTCTGTTTTTTACAGAATCTGATTAAAACAAAAACTTTATTTTTGGTGAATTTTTACCAGATACATTTAGGGTTTAGTGGGGGGGGGGGGGGGCATTTATTCAAAAGAAACAAGACACTGGCAGAGTGAACTAAAACAAACCAAACTCCATACAAAAATCAACAAATTCAACAAAACCCTAACAGAACTCAAAACTAACTAAGAATAAACAACATAACTGGCCACGACATGGGCTAAGAACTAAAACAAAACACAACGGCCTGACTTACAACCAATAAGTCCAAACGGCGGGTGGCAGACCGGTTCAGAAGCTGACAGTCAGAGGCGGCGCAGGCTGAAGCTGCCAACCTGCAGCAGAGAAAAGGCGGCAGGGAACCGAGACAGGGACAGAGGAGGGAAGCTCCGGAATCATACTGGGCTCTCAGTGGAGAGTTCCAGGGCTCCGGCCAGCAGCCGGGCAGGACAGAGCAGGTGGAGGAAGTCCAGAGCCGATGCAGACCTGGACAGACCTGGCTGGTGGGGATCCAGCAGGAGCAATGAACCAGTGGCAGCTGGTGGGGCGAGTTCGGCTTTTTAGCTTGAGTTTGGTGACATTCCTCGACAGAACGGCTTATCAAACATGATTCGTTGAGAATCTTTGAAGTTTCTGGCTTCAAAAAAAAGTATAATTTTGGAGATTTTGTTTAAAAAAAAAAAAAAAAACCCACTGGCAGCTTTTGAATTCATTTAAAAAGAAAAACACTTTTATCACATTTATCCCTCTGCGCTGATTTATGATTATTCATGATGTGAAAGCAGTCAGACGGAGCTGTGGGCATTTTAAGAGTAATTTATTTTAGTCCAGATCAGTAAAAAAATGATTTAAAAGAACACAGATAGTCAGTAATATGCTGAATATCTGATCTGGTAACTCCTACCGGCTGGACGACACACATTTGGATTCTTCTTTCATTTAAAATCCACTATTAATAAAGTAGAAAGACGTGACGTGAATGTAGGAGTAAACGATGTGAGAGGTTTCCGTTAGTCATCGATTTGGAAGAGCTTTCTGTTTTAAAATATTAAATCTAACTTCTGTAACTCTGCAGGAGTTTCAGTAGTAAAGAGACTCTGTGATCAGCTGCAGACTTCTGGAGGTTCAGAAAGAAAGTTTTATACTCCAGAAGAAGGTTAGAAAGAAAAGATTAACAACATTTCCTTCTATTTTCAACTCAAAAACCTCTAAATTCAGAAAAAAACTGATCATAAGAAAGCATCTGCATCGACTTAAATATGAATATTTCAGGTCTAGAGTCAGTAAAACCTAATTAACCATCAGCTTTCAGTCTGTTTTATTATGTGAAAGTGCCAAAACCTGCGAGAAGTCTGATTATTTACCCTGATTTAAGGTTTCAGAGGTTTTTTGTACACTTTATTTAAAGTGTGTTGACCTGCAGGATCCACATTTAAAAAATGAGCAGGAAAGAGAAAGAAATACTAAAAATACGATCTTGTTGCAGAAAGCATTGCAATGTCAGTGGTAGAGTTGCACCATTAATTTGACATTTATCACAATTTTGGATTCTTACAGTTATAAAAACAAGATCGGCTGTGATATTAATGTTTAAAATGGTCTTAGAAAACAGTCCATGTAGATAAAATCACCTGGTTTCAGGTAAATGTGACATTAAAGCTTTTTATTTCACTCTTTTGAGACTAATCGCTGCAGTAACTGATGGAGACCAGACGACTAGCAGCTTCTACTGTAGCTGCATGGGAGGCGTTCAGGGAACATCTGGAAATTGCACCATTGGACAATTGAAATGCATCCACTGTTGCTCAAAGATTGTCCAAAAGAAACAAAAACTTGTCTAAAACTACTTTAGAATGACAATTAAAGTCAAATTAGGCAAATCTGACTCCTTCTTTGACTCTGTTCAAAGTTATTCCTGATCTCTCTGCAGTAACTGATGGAGACTAGAAGCTTCTCTGAACACAGACGACTAGAAGCTTCTACTGCTGCTGCATGGGAGGCGTTCAGGGAACATCTGGAAGTCGTAGCATCTGTTGAGGAGTTTTGGGTCCAATTTTATTCATATTAGTCCTCCAGAAGATGCTTTAAATTCAGCAAAAGATTAATTTAAGCCCCATTTTGCTGCAGATCTGTACATTAGCAAGTATTTAGGACAATGTGGAAGTGAAAGCAGCACCTTGTTTAATTAAATGTGACAGTGCACTAAAAACATTAGGCTAATTATGATGCCAATATTGATCAAAATGATCACTTTAATCATTTTGTTCATAATCAAGCAGCCCTTTTCAGTTGTATTGAACACTTTCAGCTAGAAAAACGAAGATTTCAACCAAAAACAAGTTTTCTGTCTGCAGTTTTTGCAACCAAACGAGGAAATAATTTCAATAATTTTGACCAGAAATCAGCATAAAGCTCTATAAAGTCAGATCTGAATGATATTCAAAGCAAAAAACTAATTTGTGATGTCCTTTTCAGTGTTGCAGCACACAAGAAAGGCTCCAAACTGTTCACTCATGACAGTAAAAAGACATTTTTCAAGTAATTTTTATTTTCTATGCAGATGCACTCACCTACAAAATCACCCCAATCATTCTGGGACAATTAATTATTTTAAAATAGGGCTTTTAAAAAAAGTCATCTGCTTAGAATTTCTGTATTTTGTTCAGTTGCTTCCAGTTTCATACAAATAGAAAAGAAAAAAGAAAGACTCCAAAGGGATGGCAGCATGAGAGGGAGAGAAAACGAGGCAAAGAAATTGATGTTCGGAGAAGAACTAAGAGGCAGATTCAAAGTGGACGGCGAAGAGAAGCCGACACTCGGATCAAAGCCGAGTGCAGGAAGACGAATGAGATGTTTTAGGGCTCTCAGTTGTTTTTCTGCTCCATGACAAACGGTGACGAATGATGGATGAAATTAAAAGAGAGACGAGTGAAGGGGAGAGTTTCCCCGCAGGCGCCACATAAACTGCTGTTGTCTTTGGAAGCTGAAGCCGCCTTCGTCCACCTGCAGCAGCAGTGTGTTCATGTGTGTGTCCATGGGGTCTTTTACTGCAGCGGGGTGTTAATTATTCTGCTAATGCTTAACGTGCAGCTCCCTTTGAAGAGGTTCCTGTCATCAAAACAGTGCTTTAATCAACGGTGTGTCCCCGCTCGTTGACAGGCCTCCCAGTGGCTAATTAAGCAAAGCTCCACAGTGAGACGTCTGGGACCGACTCTGTCCACGCAGGAATACGTGGCGTGGACAGAAAACATGTTGGATGCAGTTTAACGGACTGCAGAACAACTCAGCCAAACGTTTTTGCAAAATCTCGCAGCACACCTGACATCAGAACTCCTATTTTCACTCTTTTGAGACTAATTGTTGCAGTAACTGATGGAGACTAGAAGCTTCTCTGAGCTCAGACGACTAGCAGCTTCTACTGTAGCTGCATGGGAGGCGTTCAGGGAAACTCTGGAAATTGTAGAGTCTATTCATAAACAGATGTTCAGCCAGTGAGACGTTTTGTGAAATGACAAGTAAATCTGACATTTCAATGCCGTTTTCAAAACAAAATAACCTACAAACTGTCCAGAATGACTCAAAGCTTGTCTGAAATGATTACAGTTGTACAAAATGTTTTGTAATGTTTAATTTTTTTTTGTTTTTATTTAACCTTTATTTTACCAGGTAAGTTAGTTGAAAACTAGTTCTCATTTTTGATAACGACTTGGATTCAAAGATTGTCTAAAATGCCTTGAAATGCATCTACAGTTGCTCAAAGATTGTCCAAAACTACTTTCAATTTACCAGATTGTCTCGTAACTTGGATTAAATGACTCAAAACTCGTCTAAAAAATAACAATTAAAGTCCAATTAGGCAAATCTGACTCCTTATTTGACTCTAAATGCCTCAAAATTTGTCATGGCAGAAGTGGACAGAAAACAGAGACGTGTTGGATGCAGTTTAACAGACTGCAGAATGATCAGATTTCACAGAGAACATGTATAGAAATCTGCTCCATCACCTTGTTCTCCTCTCGTTATCTGGTCAGTAAGAGGAAGCCTTATTTCTATGTTTAATCTGCTCTGCTGCTCCAGATGTTGAACGCCCCCCAGTTAGAGTTTTATTCTGTGTTTGCTGAGTGGATTGTATCGTAACGTATCGGATGTTGTCAAAGCTCACATCCATCATGGACAATCCCTCTCACCCACTGCATGACACTGTGGGGTCTTTAAGCAGCTCCTTCAGCAGCAGACTGAGACATCCACCCTGCAAGAAAGAGCGCTATCGCAGGTCCTTCATCCCATCTGCTGTAAGACTTTACAACATCAGCATCACTGGCTGATGTTAACATAAACTGGACTATATCATTACCACCCCAAACCATAAAATTTGCACTGACATTCTTGCACTGCACATCTTTGCACTTTTAAACTTTATTTTTATTTTTTCTGTTAAGCCACTTTATCCTCATCTGTCACCCTTGTATATATTGTAAATATTATTACTATTGTTCTATTATTATTTTATTCTTATCACTATGTCTACTGTTACATAAGCTGCTGTAACAATGTAAATTTCCCCTGGAGTGGGGAGAAATAAAGAACTTTATCTTTATCTTATCTTATCTTATCTTTAAATGAAACTCCCACGCAGTGAATCAACCACCTGTAGTCGCCCTGAAACGCAGCGGTGTTGTACTTCTGTAATAGTTATCAGGCCGTTACAAGTTGTTCCTCAATTAGGCTAATAGCTTTTAAGATAATGAGCAGCTGTAGAATCTAAAGCCTTGTTTCTGTTCCGTCTCTCCCCTCATCTAAATGAGATCATTAACTGGAACATAAGCTCTGCTGCTGGTTCACTTGGCTTTCAACGGCAGAGTTAGGAGTGTGGAGGAATAACACCGAACAACCTCCCTGCACGTCTCAATGCTGCACAAAATACCAGAAAAATATAAATATATGAGTTAAAGCTGCAGAAAATAAAGAATGTCTACTTATTATTAGAAGAATTTGAGAATATATCATGATTACATGCTCAAATTCAGTAAATATCGAATATTTCTGATGACTTTTAAATAAAACTAGGAGGAAATAAAAGGTTTATTTTGATTTTATCCACTTTTACATATTTGTCAAGGTACTAAGGAGACAATTTTAATGTTAATGCCACAATAAAAATCACATAAATTACTAAATATACAAGCATAAATAAAAATAAATCAGGATAAAGGAATGATTTTATTTTGACACAAATTAAACATAGAATTAGAGTCTTATAAAATCACTTATTAAAACATACTTTTACCAGAAATCTTTTCCATTTTTCTTTCTTTTTTTTTTTTTTACATGCTTTTATTTATTTATTTATTTATTTTTTATCAGATCTTTATATCTTTCCTTCCTTCCTTTGGTTTTTTTCCTGCCTTTAAATTTGATTAATTTGCTGCTAATGTGACACACTTCATAAAATGTGTTTTGAAAAATGTTAAATAAAGTTTATTATTAGTTTTTATTATTGTTGTTGTTGTTAGCATTAGCATTATTAGCATTATTCTCATTAGAATATGATTCCCCTCAATTCTCTGAATCCCAAAACTTGCTGCTTGTCTTGACAAAGTTGTCAATATTATGCAATTTATGAGCCAGAAACCGTAATAAACTGAGACAATCATTGGATTTTTAATTTTCTGATGGTCCTTGAATGACTCATCTGTAATACGCAGCAAACTTGACCAAATCTAAGCTTAAAACTATCACAATAGTTCATCAAAACTGATTCATTCTACGTGTTATTTGTAATAATTTGCTAAATACACAAAGCAAGTAAAACCGGAAGGTTTGATGGAGGGTTATCAGGATGAAACTATTTCTCCATGTGGAGGTTAAAGCTTCGTAAAAGGCTGCAGAATGCGTTTCTTATAGGTGGACATGGTGGGAAACAGGATTTTGGGTGTTTCCAGACCGTGGAGCCTGTTTTATAAAGAGAACCAGCAGGTAGTGGAACTACAGCCCCCATCAGGGAAGGTTTGGATGATTCAACAACAAAGAAAGGTGGCAGCAGACTCTCATGCCTTGGAAGACCTGCACAGATGCCACAATGACAGTTCTAGAGGTTGAAAAGGCTCCATTATCACAGAGATATAATAAACTTGGTGTAGTCCTAGGAAGGAGCAGAGTTGGAGTTTGTTCATGCAATCAAACTTTACGGTTTTGTTCTGTGCCCTAATGGTGCAACATACTATTGAAAAATGCTCTTATTGCTATTGATGAAGAGAATATTGTTGAGTCAAAACGCTGTCGTTTCATCGCTTAGATCAGGAGAGTCAAACTCATCTCCAGTCTGATCTCCAGTGACCAGCAAAATCAATTCAATTTTTCAATTCAATTTTATTTATATAGCGCCAATTACAGTCAAATTGTCTCGAGACGCTTTACAGAACCCATATGCCTGAACCCCAGAGCAAGCCAAAAGGCGACAGTGGCAAGGAAAACACCCTTTTAACAGGGAAAAAAACCTCGAGCAGAACCCGGCTCTAATGTGGGGGAACCATCTGCTGCTGGCCGGGCGGGTTGAGAGGGACAGAAGAGGTAGAGAGGTAGAGATAGAGGGGTAGAGATAGAGGGGTAGAGATAGAGAGGTGGGGGGTGGGACACAAGGACCATAAAACACAGCCACACATCTGAAGCATCCAGCATCCAGCTCTGGGACCAGGGACACTCGGAGAAAGGACACAGCATAATAACCTAGAAATAACCACAACTCCTAATGGTTCCTTTGTTTTAGTACAAAAAAGTTCACATTTAAGGAATTATCTTTTTACAAACTTCTTCCTTTTTTTTTTTTTTTTTTTTTACAAATTTGAGGGATTCAGGTATGCAATTTCTTTATTTTGAAATACAGGCAAAAAAAAAACTTTAACAAAAATTTAAATTTTTTTATTGCACTTTAAAGCAATTTATTGTAGTAGTAAAAACAGAAATCAATACATATTATAAAAACTTGGGGTTTAAGGGTTATATTGATGTAAAGCAAATAAAAACACTCCAAAAAACTGCACTACAGTGAAAAATGTATGATTATCTCCTGGCGGACGTTAGTAGGTCTTAAAGGGCTACAGCTCAGTTTTCAGTCACAGATTCATTGCTTACCTTCGTAACAAACTTATTATTAATTTTCTGGTCTTGAAGTGGAAGCTTCTCTTGTTCTTCTCCTCATTACATCACCGTTGTGCTCGTGTTTAAATTATTTTAAAAAAGCTGCCCTCGCTGGTGCTATATTAAAACGAAGGCCTGTTAAAGTTGGAATGAGATTTATAATGGCCCTTTAGCTTGTGGGTCCCCTGCAGAATACTTTGTGTGTTTTAATAAGGCCGCTTCCCTGGACGGGAGATAAATTTCCCATTTGGGTCTCTGGGATGGAAAAAAAAGAATCTGAATTAGATTTTGACAAAGTTAAGAGTCACTCCGTCTGGAAGGAGTCGAGTCTTTTCATCCGTGAGGGGAAATCGGAGGTGAAATTAAAGAGGAAATTAGTGATTTTCATACTTTTGAGTCGTAATTCAGAACTAAATTCTCTCCTGACAAAAATCTCAACACAACACAGGTTCAGATTAGTTGTTTTAATGTATTTTAGTCATTTATTCATAAAAGGAACTGAGATCATATGATCAGAAGAAACAAAGCTGACAGAATTCAAGTGTCTCATGAGAAACTTGGCTAAAAATCCTCAAACACAAGCGTCATGTTCGGTTATTAAAGATGCTCTTTTTTGCTTTTTTTTTGTAGAAACTCAGACCTGCAGCGAGACGTGAATGAAGCATGTTTTCATCAACCTGTTTGAGTAATTCTTAATATGTTCATGAAGCTAAAATAACTGAAACCTGTGGTGTTTGTAGCTAGAAGAGGTTTCTGTTTACAGCAGCCTGCTGGATAATAACTTCTGCAGCATCTATCGTAGCAGAAAAAGTGGAAATGGCAAAAACTGAAAAGAAAAAAGAAACTTAATGTACCATTTCCTTCAACTCTCTGAACCCCAAAACCCAACAGCAGGTTTTAAAGGCATGTTGTCTAAACATAATCATCAAAGTTACACAATTTATGAGCCAGAAACTGCAAAACCAGAAACAATCAATAGATTTTGTAACTTTCCGACTGACCTTGAACTACTCATCTGCAGGAAACTTTTCTAAATTTTAGCTCAAAACCATCACATTTCATCAAAATGTGTTTATTCTATATGTCTAATTAAAACTCATCATTAATGACACCTTTTTTGGAATCAAATTCTGCAAAAATTCAGGAACTTTTAACTTTCTGAACCCCAAAACTGACTGAGAGTTTAAAAAGCATCTGCTTTTTTTAAAGAAATGTAAAAGTGCACCATTTATTAGCCAGAAACTGCAAAAACAGATAAAAAGATTTTTTTTTTACCCAAACTTTAACTATTCATCTGTGATGTGCTGCTCATTAAGGAACTAAACCTAAAGTGGGATTTTTCATCAAAATTGTTTTTTATCGATATAAAATAAATCCAAAAATTAATAATTTGCATAAATCAGATTCTGCAATAAAAAATCTGACAATTCTTCACTTCTCTGCAAAACTGGTAAATCATGAATAATTTAGCTGCAACTAGCAGTGATGTCACTAAAATTCAGAGACCTTTTGGCTGAACTGCAGGCAGTGTAACACAGAGCACAGAGAAAACACATTAACAATTCTGCAGACAATGGCAGATTGTGGCGAGCAGAGGGGTCGGGGATAAACTAGCGTGCTACAATTACTGAATGTAGACACCGGCCAGACAACGCCACCCTGTGGGACTTTCACCCAGGGAATTATAACCACTACTAACGAGAAGGCAACTCAGGTTCGTTCCACTGATGAGACAGGAGACATGATTCCAGTGCAGGCAAAAGAATACAAATTTTATTTAGTACCAAAAATACTCAGTTTAAAACCAAATTTAAAAAGACAACCATTCACACGAGATTGTTAAACAGCGTTCCTGTTAACCCTCCCTGAGCAATACCGAATATCAAAATTGAAAAGTGCAAGCTGGGCTGCCCTGTGTTGTTCCATGGCGCCAAGCTTGGCAGATGACAAGTGGCTAAGTGGATTGTTGTCCGTGTAGACAACACACTTATGACCAAGCAGATACTCCCTGAATTTTTCAGTCATGGCCCACTTGAGTGCCAAAAAGTCCAACTTCATGGAGCTGTAGTTGTCCATATTGCGCTCAGTGGGCCGCAGACCTCTGCTGGCGTAAGCAATAGGCCTCACCTTGCCAGCCTGCTCCTGTGACAGCACCGCTCCCAGGCCACCATGACTTGTGTCGACCTCGAGAATGAAAGGGAGGGAGAAGTCGGCATAAGCCAGCACAGGTGCGGTGGTAAGTTTGGTCTTCAGTGCCTCAAAGCTCTGCTGACATTCATCGGACCACTTCTCAGCAAGTGCATGCTTTGATCTCTTCCCAGACTTGGAACCCCCCAACTCTGCCACCAGTGACAATCAAAATATAAGTGGTGAAATATCTTTATAGCATCTGCATTTAAAAAAGCAGGGCTTTTTCTATAAATTAATGGTGCAAAATAACAATAAAATAATAACCCAAAAAGTAAATAACAATCAATTATTACTAATAATTAAATTTAACAGTAAAAAAGGAAAATTTTCTGCTTTTTTAAAAGGAAATTTGGACATTTTCTGATATTGAAATTAAAAGGGCAAAATAAAAACACAAAAAACACTGGTAATTAATTAATTAGATCATTTTAATGGCATCTATACAGTTTAATACAACAACAAAAGACCTCACAGCACATGATGATGGACATCAGTGGAAAAATCTACAGCAGAGTCTCTATTTTGTTCCAGTGTTGGGAAAATATTGGACATTTAGATTCCAAGTTATTTCTATTTATTTCTGAATTTATGTCACTGTAACCAGGTCATACTATAAAGAAGACATTTCTGAGTTCCTTCTCCTTTATTCTGTTTCCACAGAGCTGCAGACTTCAGATGAAAAATGAACCACAGTGAAGAAAACCATCAGAAGCTACCTGGAGCTCAGAGGATTGAAGCAGCTCTTGTTTGCTCATTAACTTTTTCTCATGTGATGCTCAGGGTTCTTTTATATGTTCCTTACAACACGTTAACAAGCATGAAAGCCTCCTTTTAGTGCTGCATTAAACACAGAACAGCTGATTAACGGAGCGGAAGTCGAGTTTAAAAGCAGCGACTGCAGAAGCTTTGAGGTGTTTTTCTGATTAAACAGAACCAGAACTAAACGAACACTTTGATCTTTAAAACGGACGTGAAGAGGAACACGCGTGTGGAGAGAGCTGTGTGTTTGCATGTGTTCATGGATGTTTTCTGTCTGCTGACACTCAGCCTGCAGAATGAATGGTCCACAGTTGAAACGCTGCGTTTAGTCGAGCTGGATGCAAAAATGGATTTACTGTACGTCTGTTTATAAAAATTCACCACAGAGTGCAAGCTTCTGCAGTCGTTTTGTTCATAAAGTAAATCCTCTCTGGTTCAGTTCCAGGTGACTAAATGTTTAAATGTTGTGTTCCTTTGTAGACACTCTGTGATCTGGAAGTTGTAATGTGGAAATGATAAACTGAGGCTGAATGTTGTTGGAACTGAATTTATTTTTCTTAATAAATTTCAGATTGTTCATAATGTTTTCGAAAAAGATAATTCCTTAAATGTGAACATTTTCAGACTGGATTTTTTAGCACTAAAACAAAGGAACCATTAGGAGTTGTGGTTATTTACAGGTTATTGTGCTGTGGTTCTACTGGTCACTGGAGATCAAACTGGGCTGAAGGTTGAACCTGAACTAAGATGAGTTTAACTCTTCTGGCTTAAATAAATCATCATGCATGAAAATAAGGATGACAAAAAGCTAACTGTATGTAGAAAAACGTCTAATTTTAAGCACTTTCTGCACATAAATTTTTGGACTGAGAAGGAAAAGAGGGCGTTCTGTGAGTGGAGAATTTCAGAATAAATTCCTCTGCGGTAGAAACTGTGGAATATTTCCACCTGACATGTTTGTTTTTCTCTTCCTATACCTTCGATTCGGCTCCGTTTCATCAGTTTGTGATGTTTGGCGCCTTCCGGTTGTTCTGGGATGAAGTACTGCAGTTTACTTTGGTAGAAATTTCCCCCCAGACTAACTTGTTTTATTTCACTTCAGACACAGGCTCTGCCCACGTATCCCAGCATGCCCCGAGGCAATATCCATGAACTGGCGGGGATTATTTCTTCCATGCGCTGTCGTCATGTGTAACTGAGGGCGACAATAACTGTGGTCATCCTTTCTCACGGCGACTTTTCCTGCAAATGTTAATTATTCAGCAGCTTAGACTCCAACCTGGTGGTGCCGTTGCTGCGTGCAGAGAAACAAACAACTGCAGTCATGAGCAGAATGTGCAAAGCTGCATTTTCAACTCAGTAAATGTATGTTTTTATGACTCGACATGTTATTCTAAGATGATCTTCACGCACTATGTTGTGATTGTACAAATGCAACACTGAGAGGATGAAATGTAACTAAAAATATGAAGCAAAATATCACAAAAAAATCACTCAGATTATAAAATCAGATGCTTTTTCTTGTTTCATTGGTTATTTTCTGGTTAAGTCTGTCCTCAGGAGTCTTCAAAGCTGAATAATCACATACTGTAGGTCATTTGTGCTTTAAAATAATAAATAATAGGAGCGTTTTCAAATTAACTGGCGGTGGACACTATAGTACTACAGATCATTTTTGTTCAGTTTAGAGACAGTTCAGCTTTAGTATCACGTACTAAGAGTGGAAACGTATTGCAAAACCTTTCCATTAAATAAACTATACAATCAAAACACACCATCAAGCATGGTGGTGGCAGTATCATGCCAGAAGATTTGATTAACAAAGCTTTCTACACCATCAAAACTGATCATTCAAGACACTGTGTGTATATTTCTGACCCAACAGACTGCCATATTTACAGAAGACCTTAAATTAATCTATTAAAGAACCAAAGATAAAGATTCATGTGTTTCAATGACGACTTACAGGAGTCTGTGGAGACGTATGCATGGTGTTTAAGATCTTTTGCTAGTGACTGTTTATGTTTACTCACTTCTCATACATTGAGTTCACAATCTTCCCTTTCTATTTACACATTAAAAAAACTCACATTTCATAGAGGACATCAGAGCAGCAGTTCCCTGATATGCAACTGTAATCACTGCGGCTTATGAGAGGGTTTTAATATCAAGTAATTACCGTCTATCTGTCTGCTGGGGCACAAACACAGCGTCAGACTGGAGCTACAGCACTTCAAAACCTGTTTACTGGTCAGACATGATAGGATGTATAATAATCAGAGCGTTTGCCTCGTGGAGGGGAAGCGTCTCAGAGAACCAAATCAATAACGGATTATGTGAAAAACAGTGTTTAGACTGCAGCGCCGATTCCAGACATTAGAGTTTGTTTCCTCATCGAGGGGATTATAAAGAAGTTTTTTTGTCGAGCTCTCTGCAGCTCCGGAGAATCTGAGAAATGACCTGAGTGATGCCAGTCGAGTATTATGGGATGAGGCTATGAGTTTGGAAAGAAGAAAAAAAGCAGATGCTGGTGAGAAAATGTTAAATCGCTTCAGGTTAATGTGTTTTAGGAACATTAAAAACTCGTATTGTTATCAAAAATCTTAAAGTACTTCAGGCTGTGGTTGAACCTTGATATTTAGAGTTTGCAGAAGCAGGAAAACAAGCAGAATGTTTACATCTCCCACCTGAATTACAGATTCACTAAGAGGCAAAACTTCAGAATAAGTTTATTTTAAACTCCCATAACTTATTTAACCATTAATATATTACATATTTGATACATGAGTTTCTGAGACCTCTATCTCATCAACATCATAAACAGCTTCCTTAAAGACCTGTTGTATATAACCTGACACATGCATTCTGCCCCCTTGTGGATCATCGTTCCACTACTGGCAGCTGAAGTCGTATTTTGACCCTTTTCAAAATGGCTGCTCTCAGGAAAGTAATCGCTAATTTTCAGGAAGTAACGGTAAAAATAACATCTGAACTCTTACTCATTTTTTAAAAGAAGTATTTTCTGCTTTGAAATAATGCATATTTACTAAGTAATTAACTGTTACTATTTCAGTTAACATGTGTTAAAATGTCTGCATCAGCTTTGATACTCCAGGTTTATAACATGCTTTTTTCCTGAATGGTCATGTAACATTTTTGTAATGTAATCTACATTTTACCTATGAAAATACAAACACGCACTATTCTGATTGACTTAATTCACTTCATTAAAGAATGAAATGTCATCTTCAAATGCAAATGCCTGCAGTTCAACAGAGAAGTTCCTCGATTTTTGTCATGTGACGTCACTAATGGCTTCATAATCATGCGAAAAAGCACAGAATTCTCTATGTTTTTGGTCAATTTTTTAAACAATACGTGTAAACTAAAGCAATTTTGAAGAGAAAGTCACCATTTCAAGCTTAGATATGTTTATGATTTGCGATAGAACAGCAACTTAAGGATGAGAAGGACCACTGGAAAGTTGAAAACTCCTACAAATCTTTTTGCTTTTACAGCATCTTGTTGATAAATGATCTCGGTTTTTGAAAGACAACAAGCCTTACAACCTCTGATGTTGAATTTATCAGTAATATGGTCACTGATTAAGTCTTTTTTCCACCAAAATATCCAATTTCAGAGTAAAATATCCACTGAGAGAGACTATAGTAGTTGGTTTTAGTTAAGGAAAGGCTTTGGTTTGCTTTAATAATGAAAGTCTGATAAGAGTCTGAATGGAAACACACCTCAGTTTAGGTGTTTAGTTGAACAGAAACACAATTTCTAGAAGAAAACGTTGCTTTTTCAGGTGTAAAGTGAACAGTTTGAATGCATTAAACGCCTTCAGGACTGTGGTGTGTCGGGAACTTCCTACATATCCATCTGTTACGTGGAAACCTAATCAGAACTGAGCTAATGTAGAAGCAAACAGGTGTAGATTCATCTGGAGGAGTCTGCTGTACAAACGAGGCCTTTGGATGCGTGAATCTTCAGAGTGAGACGTCACACCTGCACATACATTCTGCTCACAAAAACTCCTCATTTCTCAGAGCCCAAGCTGCTAAAAACACTCAGACTCGGAAACTCGTCCATTCATGAGCTCTTGTGTGAGACGACGATGCTGAAGCATTTCTCCCTAAAAAAACCTGAGCTTTGTGTAGCCGTGAAAAGGTTTTCGGTTGGTTTGGAGAGCCGTCCTCCGTCTTTCTGCTCCTCCACAAAGAGCTGAAGAGCTGGACGGAGCATCATCAGTCTGTTTGTGTGGGTTCGATGAGAGGAAATGCACGATGCATTTAGACGTTAGCATGGACTGTGTGTGCATTCACAAGGATAAAGGCTGAATATAAAGATGGATTTACATTCGTCTGTTTGCCTGCTAATGACTGTCTACTTAGAAAGGGCTGGAACTGGGTATTAGTGTAGTTTTTCTGTGATATATACAGAATGAAATAGAAGAATTTTCACTAGATTACTTGAACAACACTATTTGGAAAGAACTAATTATTCCAGACTGATCAGGGTGAATTTTAGGGGAGCACATCCTCAAGGAAAATAAGAAAAGAATTCTAAAAAAGCAGAAAAATGACTTTTTTTGCAACCTTTCCTATATGAGGTAACACTGGCAAGATCATCAGAAACAGTTTTTAGCTTTGGAGGTCATTTAAATAAGACTAAAAATAATCTTCAGCTGAAATCAGAGCATCTCCTGGAGGATAAATATAAATTAAATTGGACCCTAAACTCCTCCCTTGCTGAACATTTGCTTATTAATAGATGCTTCCAGAGTTTCCCTGAATGCCTCCCTGCAGCTGCAGTAGAAGCTTCTAGTCGTCTGAGCTCAGAGAAGCTTCTAGTCTCCACTCACTGTTTCTAAATCATTCCCGTATTACTTGCTTTTTCTTTTCTAATCCTATTTTAAAATAAAGTTAAATAAACTCCAAGAACCTTGAAATTATTGACTCTTCTTGCAAATTAGTCATGGAAAAAGGAGAACAGTGCAAGTTTTGGATCAAGCAACAAAACATTTCTAGGATGACGTATTATTTTACCACACAGACACACAGTGAAAGGTTGATGCTAAAACGATATGTGGTTCTGAGAGATCCTCTCCCACTCGACGCTGACACACCAGTCTGAGCAAACAGCTTCATTATTTGAGGTTTGAAGACAAAGAAGAGCTGGAAGAAGTGACTCAGAACTAATATGTCTTTGCAGAAGAAACAAAGAAAGCTGCAAACAAAAAATAAAGCTGGAAGGATATTAGCAGCCGTGTTTGTTGTTAGCTGAGACTATTTATCTGACTGAAGCCAAATGTAATCTCCTCCTCCTCCTCCTCCTCTTCGTCTCCGTTATCTGTGTTTGATGCAATTAATTCCACCGCAGGGCCGAGCAGCCGACACCACGTAATCTTGTGAGCGACCGTCGAGGGAAATATAGCGTGACCTCGGAAGACGGAGGAACAATCGGAAGATGGAGGAACAATCGGGAGGTAAAGAGCTGAGCGGTGATGGACAGAAAGAAACAGAAACAAAGATCTGACGGATGATTTTACACCATCCATGAGCAGCCGAGCCTTCAGAAGAGCTGTTAGAGAATCAGAAATATCACTTTATCGTATATAAGCTTCATTTGCAGACTTATTCCTCGACCCAGACATCATTTATTTCCACTGCTTTTATATTTAAAGCTGAATTCACTGACCGGTTGTCCAGCGGGGGCAGCAGAGCGCCACACCAGCCTGATGCGTTTAACTGACAAAACTACCTCAAGTTTCTTCTTTTTTAAGCTCTACTTGTGCTTTTATTGGTTTCCATCTGTCTAACTACCTTATATTCATTGAAATGATTGCTACTGAGAGGAGATGGAATGAAACACAAATTAAAAAGGGATAAAAGTTGATTAATGCTGCCGTTCTATCGACTACTTTATCAAGTATAAATATAATTTTGATGATTTTTCCTCTAAAAAAGCCAACTGAGCATTTCATTTAAGTCAATTTTATTCTGACAAACTGTGTGAGTGTACAGTTCAGCACAGAACTAAATGGAAACAACAGTCTAAATGTAAAACTGCAAAATTAATTTGCCAACATGATGAAAATAAATCAAAAAGAGGAACTATTACTCAAGTCAGGAGTGCAACTCCAAAAGAAATACAAGTTTAGAATAAAAAAATGGTCAAAATCACTACAGAAAATTGCAAAACCACAACAAGAACACATAAAATCACTACAGAAAGAGGTGGAATTAGGACAAGAAGTTGCAAAATCACCACAGAAATATTGCAAAAATCACAACAAAAACATACAAAATCATGACAAAAAGTTGCAAAATCACCATAGAAAGACACAAAACACAAGAAAAACACAAGAGAAGAAGATTTCCTCCTCATCCTGTTGTCTGTAAAGCCAGACACATTCACTGTGGGTAATTTATCAGCTGATCCATGTTCCTGTCAACATCATTCACTGTACGAAGTGATTTCTCCAAACAAATAAAAGAACAAACACCTGAAGGTCTGCAGACAAACGGCATCAACATTCAGAGAGCAGCTCAGACTCATCACATGAATGAACAACAGCTCTGGAAATGCCAGAGGAGCAGATTTTCTCACAGAGACTCAAAGAAAAAAGAAAAAGAGGAACAAAGTTTACCTCTGGAGGTGCTCATTTCCTGCTCCGTCTATTTCCATAGGTGAGAATTTACACATTTGTAGCTTCGTGGAGTGAAAATTTCTCCATGAATAACTGCAAGCTGTGACTTCATCTAGACCAGGGGGGTCCAACATGAGGCCCGTGGGCCAAAAGCGGCCCTCCAGAGGGTCCAATCCGGTCCTCAAAGTGTAAAAATTCCAGAGAAGACATTAACTGCAGATTGTAAAATAGTAAAACTATAAATTTATAATCATTTCTAGACCATGACAAGTTGTTTTGATCATAAAGTAAAATACTAGATTGTTCATTGTTCTTTTGTCATTTTGTGTCTCATTTTTGTAATATTTTGTCTTGTTTTGTTGGGGTTTTTTGTCTTTTCTTGTCTGACTTTTGTCATTTTTCTCATGTTTTTGTCATTTTGTGTTTCCTTTTTGTCTCCCTCTGTTTTTTTGTCTATTTTTTTGGTGGTTTTATTCCTTTCTTTGTCATTTTTTGTTTCATTTCTGTCCATTTTTTGTTTTGTTTCATGTCTCGTTTTTTTTTTGTGTCTCATTTTTGTCATAGTTTTTCTTGTTTTTGTTGCTTTTTTGTCTGACTTTTGCCATTTGTCTCATGTTTTTGTCCTTTTGTGTTTCCTTTTTGTCTTGCTTGTGTTTTGTTTTGTCTTTGCTTGTTTTGTTCCTTTTTGTCATTTTTGTCTCATTTGTGTCCATTTTGTGTCACTTTGTAACTTTTTTGTCTAATTTTTTGTCTCTTTTTGTTTTCTTTCCTGATGTTTGTCTAATTTTTTGTCATTTTGTTTCTCATTTTTGTAATACTTTGTCTTGTTTTTGTTGTGATCATACAGTGAAATACTGCATCATTCAGTTCCAGGTGACTAAATGTTGTGTTCCTTTGTCGACACTTTGTGATCTGGAAGTTGTAATGTGGAAATGATGAACTGAGGCTGAATGAAATTGAATTTATTTTTCTTCATAAATTTCAGGTTGTTCATGATGTTTTTTTGCTTAAATGTGAACATTTTGGCACTAAAACAAAGGAACCATTAGGATTACTGGTCATTTATAGGTTATTATGCTGTGGTTTTACTGGTCTGGTCCACTGGAGCTCAAACTGGGATGAATGTGGAACCTGGACTAAGATGAGTTTGACTCCTCTGCTCTAACTGGATCCTTGAGAGAAAACTGCAAGACATGCAGCAGAATTGATGTTTTCTGCAAATTCCTAATTGGAAATCTTGACCTTTTCTTGTCTTAGCAGCTTTAAATGGTGACTTCTAACCCATAACTGAGAACAACTGTGTGATTTCTGTTGGTTTATTACTGGTGGAGTTATTAAAGTCCGTATACTGGAGGTTTTAAGCCACCTTTCGGCCATAGCTTCATCAGTATTCCCCAACAGGAGCCATCCTTCCCTACAGCCAGACATCAGAGAAGCAAGGCTCTAATCTGTGACGTTTGTCTGAACTTTCACTTGGCTGTGAGCATAATATTAAAGTATCGCTATCACTGCTGAAAGAGAACATGCAGAAAAACACCCGAGGAAATCATCCCGGGTTTATCCTGGCTGCGGTTTCTGGAATGGAGGATCTACGGAGCGAATGCAGAGGACAGGTTTGATAAAAAAGACCAGAAAACACACATGAATCTCTTCTTCTTCTTCTGTAACATTTAGCCGAGTCATGCGTTGATTTTAAAACCAACATTAAAACATTCTGTTGTTTTGTTTCACTCCTTTTGAAAGGTCGAGTTCCAGCTGCTGTGAATACGTTGAGAGGTTTTATGTGCAGCATGTAGACGTGGAGATGTTAGCAGAAACTTGGTCAATTCCAAAAACTAGAATTAATGCAACAGTTTGAGTCAGTCCTTTAGATCGGAGGTGTCAGTTTGATCTCCAGTGGACTGGACCAGTAAAACCACAACATAATGACCTAGAAATAACTTCTAATGGTTCTGTTTGTTTTAGTGCAAAAAGGTATGTTTGAAAATGTTCACATTCAAGGAATTATCTTTTTACAAAACATCATGTAGATCCTGAAATTTCAGATCACAGAGTGTCTACAAAGGAACACAACATTTAGTCATCTGGAACTGAACCATAGAGGATTTTACTGTACGATCAAAACGACACAAATCAGACAATAAAAGACAAAACATTAACAAAAACAAGACAAAATATTACAAGAATGAGACACAAAACAACAAAAGAACAATGTACAATCTAGTATTTTACTTTATGATCAAATAACTTGTCATGGTCTAGAAATGATTTTAAATTTATAGTTTTACTAATTTACAATCTAGAGTTAATGTCTTCTCTGGAATTTTTACACTTTGAGGACCACTTTTGGCCCACAGGCCGCATGTTGGACACCCCTGCTGTAGAGTTCTACAACTTCTAATGAAATTACTTTTATTTTAATCGAAATTATCCACCTGGAGTGAATATACTTGCAGCAGAGCTGTAACGATTAATCAGTTGGTTGTTAACTCTTTAAATTAATCGCTTCATCAGTTTGAGGATACTTTTAATGAAATACCTTCTAAATTCTGTGTCTGCAGCTTCTGAAATGTGAATATTTAATATATATCATATAATTTAGGTGATTTCAGAGTATTAGTGCAATATTTGTGTTCAAAATCATGCTATTGCACCTTTAATGCTGAGCTGCTTATGTGTAAAACTGTAATAGTAGTATAATGTATAATAATTACTGTAGTAATACTGTAATAGTAGTATAATGTATAATAATTACTGTAGTAATACTGTAATAGTAGTATAATGTATAATAATTACTGTAGTGATACTATAATAGTAGTATAATAAATACTGTAGTAATATTGTAATAGTAGTATAATGTATAATAATTACTGTAGTAATACTGTAATAGTAGTATAATGTATAATAATTACTGTAGTGATACTATAATAGTAGTATAATAATTACTGTAGTGATACTATAATAGTAGTATAATAATTACTGTAGTGATACTATAATAGTAGCTTCTCTTTACCATCAGGGTTCTAATGGGCAGCAGCAGCTTCAACACAACATTCAGGGCTTGAAATCTCATATTTTACAGCCATAAACGTGTCGATACGCCGCCGTGAATCTGTCACAGCAGCAGGTGTTTAGAATCAGCAGCTCTGCATATCATCTGCCTATCGATGGAGCCGCAACGATACTAAACAAGTAGCACAGTTACAACAAAAACACACAACATCACCACAGAAAAACACAGTCACTACAAATAGAGCTGAAATTAAGACAAAAAGTTGCAAAATCACCACAAAAAGATGTAAAGTAGCAACAAAAACTCACAAAATAATGACAAAAAGAGGTGACATTAAGACAAAAAGACACAAAATCCCCACAGAAAGACACAAAATCACCACAAAAAGATGCAAAATTGCCACACAAAAAGGCTAAATTACTACATAAACACACAAAATCACTTTAAAAAGAGCTGAAATTAAGACAAAAAGTTGCAAAATCACCACAAAAAGATGCAAAGTAGCAACAAAAGCTCACAAAATAACGACAAAAAGAGGTGAAATGTAGATAAAAAGTTGCAAAATCACCACAAAAAGATGCAGTCACAACAAAAACTCACAAAAAAACGACAAAAAGAGCTGAAGTTAAGACAAGAAATTGCAAAATCTCCACAAAAAGATGCAAAGTCGCAACAAAAACTCACAAAATAACGACAAAGAGGTGAAATTAAGACAAAAGGTTGCAAAATTATCACAGAAATATACAAAATCACTACAAAAGTTGCAAAATTACAACAAAAACACAAAATTACTACAAAAAAGAGGTGGAATTTAGACAAAATGTGAAGGTTTAACATGTGAATCCATCGTGGACTCTCTGAAAGTCACGTTCAGCTGTTTGAAACGGCTAAATGTGTTTTCTGATGGTTTCTGTCAGAGAAAACAGCGAGTGGGAAGAACTTCCGTCCAGGAAAAGCTCCGAGGTGCAGCAGGAAACACTCCATCGCTTCTGGAAACACATTTACTGGAGTTTCCACAGGTTTGTGAATTAACGGGCTGTTTGAGCAGCAGCCAATCACACGCCGGCTGTCTGCCGACGCCTCTAAACCAGCAGCAAATCATTAAGAGGAAGCAGAGAAGGTCAAACACTTTATGAAGACGAGGACAATTAAAAACCCAGCGAGACAACGAGGCTGTGAAAAGGTTAGCGTAGCCTTTAGCATGCAGCATTCTGATGCAGAACATGAATATTAAATATAAAATCACTCCCAACCTCCAGGCCTCTGCAGGTTCACACTGTCTGAAAGTAGCTTTTTGTAGTGAGTTTGTGTTTTTTGTATCTGTTTGTGGTGATTTTGCATCTTTTTGTGGCAATTTCACCTCATTTTGTAGTGATTTTGTGTGCTTTTGTGGTGATTTTGTATCTTTTTGTAGTGATTTTGTATTTTTTGTTGTGATTTTGTATCTTTTTGTGGTGATTTTGCATCTTTTTGTAGTGATTTTGTGTCATTCTGTGGTGATTTTGTGTGTCTTTGTTGTGATTTTGCATCTTTTTGTAGTTGTTCTGTGTGTTTTTTGGGTGATTTTGCATCTTTCTGTGATAATTTTGCACCATTTGTCTAAATTTCACTTCTTTTTGTCATGTCGTTGTTGTTATTTGCATCTTTTTGTGTAACTGTTGCATCCTGACCTCTGATTTTTGTCTCCAGTCCTTCTTGTTCTGCTCCAGTTTTCTAAAAGAGTCAGACTGTCTTCAGTGTAAAAGTTTCTACAAACCTACAGCATCTTCATCAAGTTTTGCTCATTTATTGAGCTGCTACGACACAATCGAAGATGCAACAAATGCATCATTTTTAACCAATGCAAGTATTTGTTTAAAACTCCAGTAAATCTGTTTCCAGAAGCGATGAAGCGTGTCCTGCTGCACCTTGGAGCTTGTCCTGGACGGATGTTCCTCCCACTCGCTGTTTTCTCTGACAGAAACCATCAGAAAACACATTTAGCCGTTTCATGCGGCTGAACGTGACTTTCAGGGAGTCGACGATGGATTCACATATTAAACCTTCACTGTCAGCTAAAGTGGAGATGAAATGTGCCTCGGTTGATTTGCTGCAGGAAGGAAAGTGTGCCTGTCCGTTATTTTTATTTTTATTGTTATTATTATGATCTGTGGTGTCACATTAGATGATTCTGCAGGAGCTGTGTAACTGTAAAAAGTGACTCAGATGTTACTTCAGGTTTTAACACATAAATCTGTAATAATTAACACACCCACACATACAGGATCTGTACCTTCCAATATCACATGATTAATGAATATCATGTGTTATCCATGGCTCTTGTAACCCAGCTTTAAATTAGACTATATTAAAATAATAGAGGATCCATTTAAAATAAAATATACCACACGTCGTCGTTGATGACTTCTGATGCATGGTCCTGTTTATATATATTATACAGGCCAGGTCCCCTTGCATCCTGTTGGGGTAATCCCCAGATGGGGAGCTAAGTTACCTGGAGTCCCAGAACCTCGGTCTACACCTTCTGCTGGTACTGGTGGGAGGCTGTGGCAGCCTTTATCCACCCCCACGTTTACTCACACCCACTCACTCACTCGCACACTCCAGGCCTGAGGCCTATGGCCTATGGACATTGGATAACTTGTGTGTGGGACCTTCAAGGACTCTTTGAATTATACCCGGTCAGAATGAACTGAACAACCCGTCCGGACCGAACTGTGCAGTCCTAAATCCATCCATGCGTGTGACTAGATCCCAAACTGGTTTCCCCATCGTGGGCTGAGCTGTTTTTTTGTTTTTGATTATTATTTTGTAAATACTCCACTCAACTGCACTTAAACAATATCTCTGCAGATTGTAAATATTTGGGTTTTCTGTTTTTGGTTATAATTCATGGTTATATTATATTTTGTATGTCAGAATTCACTTTAATATATGGTACCAACACCAACTTTGAATTCCTGTCTTGTTGTGTTTTATTATTATTATATATTATTATTATATCACCTCCGAGAGCCGAGCCAGATCTTTTGAACTAGCCTACCTTTAAATCCTAAATCCTAAAATATTGAAATAAATATTTGGGCCACATGTACATGTTACATTCTCAATCACCGCGGGGGTAAATTAGGACAACATTAGATGAAAAATGGCTTTAAACACACTGTTTCCTGGGTTTGAAGGGGAATATTGAATCAGCCAGCAATAGTAGAAACTTGTCAAGCATATTCTCAACATTCTTACTGACACACTGACAGAACAGAGTGGATGGAAGAGTTATTAACACCTTCCTCTTATTCACAGCAGTCAGACACTTTTACTTTTCTCAGGTATGAAAATCCAAGAACTAAGTCTAATTAGAAGACACACATGGTGACGGTTCGTTGACGAGCCTCACACAGGCCTCTGACATTTAAATTAATGCACCAAAGCATTAAACACGTGGTTATTAATGTGCAAACATATCAAAAACCTGGCTATTATGGTACAAAAGTCTCAAAAAAAAAAAAAAAAAATATATATATATATATATATATATATATATATATATATATATATATATATATATATATATATATATATATATATATATTTTTTTTTTTTTTTTTTTTTTTTTTTTTTTTACTTAAGGGTTTTTTTTGGCCTTTTTTGCTGTTATTCGATAGATGCAGACAGACAGAAAAGGAGGAAGAAGAGTGGAGGAAGACATGCCGCAAAAGGCTACAAGTGGGAACCGAACCCAGGCTGCTGGGTCAGGAACCAGCCCCAGCCCCTGCACCTGGGTCAGGAACCAGCCCCAGCCCCTGCACCTGGGTTACCCACCCACCCCGCCGAGCCATCCGGCCCCACAAAAAGGTTTATATTTTTGCACCAAAGTCCCAAAAACCTGGATATGAATGTACAAAAGTCTCAAAAACTTGGATATTGTTGCACCAAAATAGTAAAAACCTGAATATAAATATACAAAAGTATCAAAAACCTGGATATTATGATACAAAAGTCTGAAAAACCAAGATAATGTTGCACCAAAGCTTCAAAAACCTGGATATTGTTGCATCAAAGAATCAAAAATCTAGATATTGTTGCTCAAAAGCTTAAAAAACCTCAGTATTGTTGCAGCAAGCTCTCAAAAACCTGGATATTAACAGACAAAAGTATTAGAAATCTAGAAATTACTGCAAATAAAAAGCATCTAAACCAGCATCTGCTCAAGGAAATTGTAGAAATTGCAAATTAGCTGCCTGTCGATTCAGGACTTTATCTGCTGTCACTGTTCTGTTCTTTCTAAAATCAAACTGCATTAATAAAGTGTTCCGGTTCTTCGGCTGAATTCCTTGAACCGTCATCTGTCCGTTTTCCAGCCTCTCAGCAAACATCTGTGAGCCTTTCTTTCCTCAGCACCGAGGACAGTGTCAGATTATGTGATCGGAACATTTCGTGCTCTCAGGATGTACTTGTTGGCGTTTTGCATAATCACGTTGATAGCGTTTCACCCGGCGGTGCTGGCAGGGTTCAGGCGCCGAAACAAAAAGAGAAGCAGACAAGGAAGCCTTCATAATCCATATTCACTGGCTGCTTATGGGTGATAATCACAACTACTGGCAGCGGCACACTTACTATTCAGCCGCTCACACAAGAAACACTGCGAGGACCTATTAGAGCAGAATACAGATGGAGGATGTTGTTTTGATCTGAGGGCTTCATTGTACCTTGAGTGGATGCGATTCTGTTTCCACGTCGGGGGATTGAACCCTTAAACCTGCTGGTGTTTCCGCTGCAGGTCTGCTGCTCAGACGGCTTTACATTCTGCAAATCAAGCAACTGGCTGGGAGATATTTAGATATCAGAACATCCCAAAACACTCAAAACTGCTGCAATACTACAGAAACACTTCAAATAGAGGATCTTTTCATGGCGAACTAAAGAGGCCAGAAAGAGGAGCAACACTCTGCATATTCAATCAGAGCTCTGGGGTATTGGTTCTCTGATTGAAATTCAGCCTCTGACACCAGGAACAGACATGTATGACCCGATGAAGAGTCCGGGCATGTGATGAATGGGAAATGAGTAATAATTTATAGAACTTGATGGATGCTCTGATCCAAAGCGTCCTCTAATGTGAGTGGAAAGTGACCCTGCAACAATCGTGGAGGTAAAACAAGTCTTGACCTCGGCCCTTCAGATGAAATTGGATTAATTTGCAGCCATCAGCTGCAACACTGAAGACTGATACTGTGCAGCTTCCTCTTGGGCAAACATCTCTGACCTGCTGAGGCCTGGTTTCTACAAGATCTCTGAAGGTATCCGGCACCAAGGCAGCAGCAAGTCCAAAACCTGGATATAGCTGCACAAAAGCTTCAAAAACCTGGATATTAACATACAAAAGTCGCAAAAGCCTGGATATTGTTGCAAAAAAGCCTCAAAAACCTGGATATTGTTGTACCAAAGTACAAAAAGAAGATTGGGTTGCAAAATTAAATGAGTTGTATGGAAATATTGCAGCAGAAAGGATGATCTTGAAATTGTTGCTACCAAGCAAAGAAAAATGTAAAAATCAACAGCACAAAGCTCCGCATGAGAAGTTTAAAGCCAGATCTGAATGACATCTAAAGCAAAACGCGATATTTTTTTCATGTTCACAAGTGTTTCACCGTTTGAAAAAGGTTCCAAATAGTTAGCATTCAAGAAAGTCTTCATATTAAAGTCATTTTTTCAGCTTTTTTTAAACATTCTTTTTATTTTATTTTCAGATTTACTCCTCTACAAAATCACTTGAATCATTCTAGAGTGATTAACCCTCCTGTTGTCCTCATTTACGGGGAGCAAAAAATGTTGTTCCTTTCTCTGAAAAAAATCCAAGAATTCAGAAAAAAAAAAAATCCTCAAACTTATAAAAATTTGCAAAGTCTTCAGGAAGAAAATTCTAAAAATTCCTTAAAACTTTCCCTCAACATTTAAAAAAAAAAAAAAAAAACCTAATTTGGCAAGAAGTAAAAATTTTCAAAATAAAAAATAAAAATTGAAAATATTTTCAAAAAATGAGTAAAAATCTTCCAAAAAAAATTCTAAAAATATCTAAAATGATTCCATATGTATCAGTAAAACTTCTAATATTTTCTTTAAAATTGCTGGATTTTGGTTGATTTTTTTCTGAATGTTCTTAAAGTAACATTTTTTTAACATTTCTTTTTTCCACCAAAAAATGTTCAAAAATGTACCAAAAAATGTTGAAAATGTGGAAGTTTTCACTGTGAAAATATATTTTTTTCTCCACATTTTCAAACTTTAAAATGGGTCAGTTTGACCCGCAGGATGACAGGAGGGTTAATTCTATCAAAATAGAGTAATTCAAGTCATCTGCTGAAAAATTCTGAATATATTTATGTACATATTGCAGAAAAACTAAACATAGCACTGTTAGTTTTATGCCGGTATCATGCAGCTTTGTAGCTCCACAACAGCAGCAAACATTAACTTCAAGAACTGACTTCACCTCATCTGCCAGTGATTTTAATGCCGTTACTCTTTAAAGCAGATTACAGAAGGATTTAAGGTAAAACACAGAGTAAAAAAGGGCAGAAATGAATTAATTATGCGTGCGTTTAGGATGAAAACATCTTCCAGAGCATCACATTTGGTTTGACAGACTTTTATAGTTGCAGAACAAATTCATGACACACACTCATTCCTGGCCTTTGTCGGGAATATTGAGCAGTTATTATTATTGGCTAATGATATGCGCACATCTGGCTAAGTAAAGCAGCGTCCCATAACTGCTGCTATCAACAGCTCTGCACACCTGGCTGGAGCCGTCTTTACACCCCCCGCCCCTAGCAACCGTTTCCATTAGCATCATTAGCTATTTTACGTTCCTCATCAGGTTCAGCGTGTTTTTCATCCGTAGCCGAGCATAATCGGCGCTCTAGTAGCGTCTTTGGTCGTCAGGAAGTGTCTCAGTGTTTTCTCAGCTTTCTCAGTAAATATGAAGTATAGCGTCTCTCTGTGCTCTTGTTTTCTATTCAGAGTCACAGGAGGCTCAAACTCATCCTGTGAAACTTGGCAGCAGACTCGTGCGATCAGAAGTTCATGGCCAATGCGTCAGGTAATTAACAGATTGAGCTTCCTGTCCAAGAGCGTTTCCTGTCCAACGCTCTGAAGCCGAGCCGGTGCTGAGGCACTGTCTGTTAACAACCACGTGGAAATGGCTTTGGGTTAATCATGTGCCAACTTATAAGCCGTCACAGCCAACAACTTTCAGCTCTTGGCATCCGCACTCGTCTTTTTTTTTTTTTCTTGGTTAATACAGTCACTATAAATACCTGCAGGACTCTTTTGGCAAGGAGGCGCCATAACTTCATTTGCATAAACGTCTCAGCGAATAAATCAGGCGCCCAGAGGTGGGAGCTTGAGTAACCGAGGAGAAAACGCAGACTGGGATTCAGCCGTGCAGAGATTCAGACAATAAGCTAATGTCCTTTTCTAAAGTGCAGCCAGCCGCTCGTCCTCTCAGCGGTCTGTCAAGTGGCCACTCAGACTGTGTTCTCCACGAGTGGGCTCTCAGCTGCGTCTGTGGTTGGCTCCAAATTACAAATTAACACGGCCAACACTCCAATCTGCAAAATGTAATTCAGAGGCCCTCGAAGAAGACACGCAAGGCTAATCTCGCTAAACACCCGACCAAAAGGTGCGTGTCGTGTTGCTAGGATACGGCCGGTACCGACGCCGGATGCAGGTTCTACAGAAAACTCGCCCTCCCACTGGTTTACAGCAGGGGTGTCAAACATGTGGCCCGCAGGCCTAAACCGGCCTCCAGAGGGTCCAATCCGGCCCGTGGGACGACTTTGTAGAGTAAAAATTACAGAGAAGACATTAAATGTAAATTTGTAAAGCTATGAATTTAAAATAATTTCTAGACAAGTTGTTTGGATCAGACAGTAAAATACTAGATTGTTCATTGTTCTTTTGTCATTTTGTGCCTCTTTTTGTAATATTTCATCTTGTTGTTTTTTTTTTGTCTGATTTTGTGTCATTTTGTCGTTCCTTTTCCTCTCGCTTGTGTTTTTTGTCATTCTGTGCTTTGCTTTGTTGTTTTGTGTCTCGTTTTTGGCTTTTTGTGCTTTTTTTGTCAGTTTGACCAGTTTTTTGTCACTTTGTACCTTTATTGTCAAATTTATTATCCCTTTTTAATTTCGTGTCATTTTCCCAATTTTTGGTTGTTTTGTTTCTTGTTTTTGTCATTTTGTGTCTCATTTTTGTAATATTTTGTCTTGTTTTTGTTTTGTTTTTTTTGTCTTTTTTTAAAATCTAACTCGTCTTGATCATGAAGTAAAATACTATATCATTCAGTTCCAGATGTGACTAAATGTTGTGTTCCTTTGTAGTGGTATGTGGAAATGATAAACTGAATGTTGCTGAAACGGAACATATTTTTCTTCATAAATTTCAGGTTGTTCATGATGTTTTGTAAAAAGATAACTCCTTAAATGTGAACATTTTTTGCACTAAAACAAAGGAATCATTAGAAGTTGCGGTTATTTATAGGTTATGCTGTGATTTTACTGGTCCGTTCCACTGGAGATCAAACTGGCCTGAATGTGGAACCTGGACTAAGATGAGTTTGCCAGACCTGGTTTATGGATATGAATCAGTTCAGAGGCCAAAAATCAAATGAAATCACAGAGTGAAGAGCAAAAAGTTATAGTTTCTACCTGCTGCACACCTTTCTCAGCCATAAGGTCATTTAATAAAAGTTTATCAATACGAATTATCTTCCAAAAATGCAGCAGATAATATGTATGGGAATGTCCCGATCTAGATCTTTTCTCTTTGGTCTGATTTGAGTATTTTAATATTTAGTCGATCTGATACCATTCCACAGATAATACACACTTCATGTACATCAAAGTTATTAAAATCTCTGCGTGGTATCCGCTTCACAACTGAATACTTCTGCAATGCATTAAAAAGTAATATTAGAGGATAGATGCAGTATTAGAAGATAAATGTAGCATTAGAGGATAAATGTAGTGTTAGAGGGTAAATGTAGTAGATGGTAAATGTAGTATTAGATGGTAAATGTAGTATTAGATGGTAGGATGTACTGAGGCTCCAACAGATGTAGTAAACCTGTTTTCTCTCCATGATGTCAGTAAATGTAGATCAGCTGTAGTTCCTGGTTGCTTTTCCTGTTTAATACTGTAGAGAGGAGGTGTCACTCAGACTACAGTTCATGCTAGCAAACAGAGAGCACTGTGGGAGTTTCGCTAGCAACGGGCACCATGACAAAGACCTCTGTGGTGGTTAATGACCTCCTACCAGCTAATATGACTTGGACAAACTGGGATCAATTGGGACAAGTTTTTATATCACAGTGAGCGATGGAACAGAAATAAGCAAAATTTGTGTTGTGGGAGTTTGGCTAGTGAAGGGGCACCATGACAAAGAGTTCTGGGATGCTTAATGACCTCCGACCAGAACTCATGCAATTAAGACAAACTGGGCTCAATTCAAACACTATTTCTCTAACACAGTGATCTATATCACAGCTGGTGTTGTGGCTAAAAATCACATTAAAACAGAAACACCAGGATGGGAGAAATGTCTAGTTTAAGTTCATGACAAAACCGATTAATTGCAAACTGCCTTTAACTGCCACAATCACAATTTTTGAGATTGGATCAAGACCTACCTAATATTAAACATCACTTTAAAGTATTTATTGGTCTTTTTTGTATGTTTAGAATAAAATAAGAAAACAAAAATGACATTATGGTGACGTGCGACAAAAATCTCTTCTGGATTCAATCAAATAGTACCTCTTAGAAGTTGATTGACTGTAGACATTGTTATTTTATTTGATCAATGTCCAATAAATATCATTTTAAAAATGCTTTATGTCGATTCTGATTTCTCCTTTCTTTGTCCATGGTTTCAAATAAAACCCTCGCCAGCACTCAAGAAGAAATGTTGAAAGAGTCTCATGTAAAATAGAAGTATTGTTTCTGGATATAGGTCTCCTTAATTTAAAATAACAAAAACCATATAGATCAACATGAATACCTCTGAGCATTAAAAGAGGGCTATAGTGTGGAAGATAAACAAAACTTTAATAACCTGGATATTAATTGTTTCACTTTTTAAAGTTAGAATTTAAAAAAGATGAAAGCATTGAAAAGCAAACAACATTATTTCATTTTACAGGAAGCGCCGGCAGCATGGAATCCTTATTCATGAATTAAGCTTCAAGTCAGAGCTGTTGGCTGCTTTGGAGAATACTTTTCAAAGGCTTAATCAATAAATATGTACTTCTGGAGATGTTTAACCTTGTTTTTTTTTTTTGTTTTTTTAGATGCATCACACCTCAGAGAAGTCAAACAAGCCGCTACACAAACAACATCCCAAAAATAAACAGGTTGGACGCCTCATAATTACATATTTGCAGCGAGTGACACCACACGAGTTTTTGGTCTCCCCTGGGTCAAGTATCTCTCAGATATCCAGGCTGTTGTTGTGTTCGAGTGGCCCGTTACCTTGACGACAGTGTGCTTCAAGCCTCCTATGTACAGCACACCTTTTCAGAGGAAAATTACAAATTGAAAAGAGGTAAATACACAAAAATTGCAGCTTTTATGTGATTCTAATGACTACCAAAGCCGGCGTGTGGATTATAGAGCTGCTGTAGCACCTTGGGGAGAATGTAGGTATGAATATAACATAAAAAACACACAAAAATAACAGTGTGTGGTTAGTAAATTATGGTGAGTCCAATGATTGTGTATCAATAAGAGTCCAGCTCTACTCTACTCTACTTAGAATACAAATAATACAGCAGGAACTCGATGCATTTCTGCTTCACAGACTGTTTATTCTGGCTGTTCGTCACTGGCAGGGTTATGCTGCTCTACCGATCTCTTTAAAATACGTCAAAGGTGTTCTACTGTCCACAGAGCTTCCTGTTGCATCTAGAAATATCATCAACACTGTTTGACCTCATGCAGCCCCAGATCATCACACTCCCACCTCCATGCTTCACTGTCAGGACTGCATTAACTGTGGTAGTCCTGAACAAGAAAGACACAAAACGACCACAAAAAGCCACAAAGACACACAAAATGCTGCGCTTCACTTTCAGGAGAAGCAAAAATGACCACAAGAACACACAAAAGGTCCAAAACAACCACACGGAGACACGAAATGACTGCTAAGACACAAACAAGGGCCACACATTGACACTCCCACCTCCATGCTTCACTGTCAGGACTATGCATAGACACCGTCCATAGCTCTAAAGTTGAAAGTTCTGCTGTTCACAGCTCATTTTAGAACCATGTTAGACAGATTTGGAAACAGCGGCATTCACTTTGAGTTTCTACTATGGGGCCTGAATTTTCAACATAGTCTTTATAAAGTGTTTGTTTTAAATTGTTCATAAAAGGAAATATTTTACTGTTCTACTGTTTCTGAGCAGTGATGCAGAATGTTGCACTGGAGTGGCATTAATGCTGTTCCTTACCATACAACACTCAATCACAGTGGTAGGATTTAATGGTTCATGACATGTATAAATAAAGTACCTCCCACATTGTTCATCAGTCAAAAGGATCTTTGGCTTCTAAAAAGTCCATTTTTTGTTTGCAAAGATTCCACAGTGAGATGCTCCTAAAACTTAAAAACACATTTCTTCTTCTATATAGCTCGAAATATGCAGAAATGCATCAGTTTTTACGTTGTTTGTCATCTTTAAAACCTGAAAACCTTATGTAAGTGTTCCACTTGAACACTGATTGTGTGCTTTGTGTTGCAGCTTCTAACTCCTGTGATTCGTCTCCGGTTTTTGTTGTTTAAAAGGAGGGAGCCATGAAAAGCTTGTCTGAGAGCAAAAGTTTTGAATTGCAGTCCACCTGCGTAACCTCCAGCTATATTGTGGCAAATTGAAGGCACCTTTTCTCTAACCAGATGATCTTTGCAGCAGCGACTCAGTCATTCTGCTGGCATGACCGCTACAAAAAAAAAAAAAAGGGTCAGAAAACAAAGCTAGCTGGGCGAGGAGGGAGCTGCACTGATGTATGGGGACTCTCCAGTGCACCCAGAGGGACCATTAGCAGCACATCAGCCTTACAGAGTGCAGCCTCACCGGCTAATAGGCTGTTTTCGCACTTGCATTAAGAAATAATAGGCGTAGTTGTAGTGGGGGATCAGCAGTATTGTGCCAAAAAAAAGTCTGATGGCCATTTTACAGACTGAAAACAGGCCCTTAAGCAAGGCATTTCTACCGCCTCTATATTAGATGTGACTCTGTGTTTTCATTCAACCTGTGTTCATCATTTCAGCAAGATAACTTTAGATTCTTTAACCCTCCTATTCGTCCTTATTTACAGGCACCAAAAAAAATATTGTTTCCTTGTCTAAAAATAAATAAATAAATAAATAAATAAAAAACAGCAAAAAAATTCCCCAAATTTCAGAAAATTTGCAAAACCTTCAGGAAGAAAATTCCATTAATTCCTTTAAAGTTTCCCTTAAAAGTATAATTTTAAACATAATCCCCGAATTTGGCAGGAAAATTCATGTAAACAGAACCAACCAACATACCAACATAACACACATACCTGCCAACCAACCAACAGACCAACATAACACGCATACCTACCAACCAACATACCAACATAACACGCATACCTGCCAACCAACCAACATACCAACATAACACGCATACCTACCAACCAACATACCAACATAACACGCATACCTGCCAACCAGCCAACATACCAACATAACACGCATACCTACCAACCAACCAACATACCAACATAACACGCATACCTGCCAACCAACCAACATACCAACATAACACGCATACCTGCCAACCAGCCAACATACCAACATAACACGCATACCTACCAACCAGCCAACATACCAACATAACACGCATACCTGCCAACCAACCAACATACCAACATAACACGCATACCTGCCAACCAGCCAACATACCAACATAACACGCATACCTGCCAACCAACCAACATACCAACATAACACGCATACCTGCCAACCAGCCAACATACCAACATAACACGCATACCTGCCAACCAACCAACATACCAACATAACACGCATACCTGCCAACCAGCCAACATACCAACATAACACGCATACCTACCAACCAACCAACATACCAACATAACACGCATACCTACCAACCAACCAACATACCAACATAACACGCATACCTACCAACCAACCAACCAACATACCAACATAACACGCATACCTGCCAACCAACCAACATACCAACATAACACGCATACCTGCCAACCAATCAATATACCAACATAACACGCATAGCTGCCAACCAGCCAACATACCAACATAACACGCATACCTGCCAACCAACCAACATACCAACATAACACACATACCTGCCAACCAACCAACCAACATAACACGCATACCTGCCAACCAATCAACAGACCAACATACCAACATAACACACATACCTGCCAATCAACCAACAGACCAACATAACACACATACCTGCCAACCAACCAACATACCTACATGTTAATCCGTTGAACAAAACAGTTATTTATATTAAAAACCGCTCCTCCTCAGAACTTACTTATGTCATTAAATGACTCTTCATTGATCGGCGCTGACTTTACATCCTTCTTTGCAGTCACAGATGAGAAGCGAGACTCAGTGAAAATTCAGACTATGTTTCCAGCTATTGATTTAATAAAGGACTATATGAAGGTGAACGGCTTCTCGATAGCACCCATCACCGCTGACAGAATATGAACGCTACATTACTGGATTGAAGGCTGCCAGTAATCTCATAATGGCTCCAATCAATGCTGCTATCAGATCTGCACATCTTCATTACGAAGTCACTCAAACTGGCTGAAATGATGGACATCAGCTGGAACCTGAAACTCACTGAGGGGTGAGATGGACTAACAAGATTAAAATTCTGCACCTATGTTTGGTTTTGCAGTTAGGGATTAGTGCATGTACATACATTAAAAATGTTTGTGTGTCTGCATGTGTGATACAAGATGACAGAAACTCAAAACTGATTGATAGAAATTATGATAAAGACAGAAAAATGTCATTTCTTTGCAAAACTATCACAACTAGATGTAAAAACACAACTTCACGATGCAACAACAAAGCAAAGACAGAAAATGACCTGAAAGAGACACAAACCAGCATAAAATAGATGTAAAATGAACATTAACACCTGCAGAATCTGAGTAAATGCAGAATGGCCACAAAGAGACACCAAAATATTAAGTACAAGATGCAAAAAGACAGTAAAAGATCTAAAGTCCTGCAGCTCTATGGAAACAGATGAACATGAATGTTAGAGACACTCAGAAATGTCTTCTGTCTGTACAACACACTTAGAAAGATGGAAATTATGTTAAAGAGTAGAAAAAAAAAGCTGAATTTCTTTGCAAAAGTACCACAGAAAGATGCAAAAGAACAACTAGATGATGCAACAACACAGCAAAGAGACAAAATGACCTGAAAGAGACAAAAACCAACATAAGATAGATGCAAAGTCAGCATTAACACCTGCAAAAACTACCTGCCCAAGAGATAACTGCAAAAAAGAGCCAGAAACAAAAAATAGCACAACAAAATAAACAAAGATACACACAAAACGGACACTAAAAATGAGGTGTAAGACGCACAACAACAGTAAAAGATATAAAGTCCTGCAGCTCTTTGGAAACTAGGATAAAAAGATGCAAAAACAGAACCACACGATACAATAACACAGCAAAGAGACACCGAATGACCTGAAATAGATGAAAACCAACAATAATAGATGGAAAATCAACAACACCACCTGCAAAACACAGACGGACTGAAAAACAAAAAAAACAAACTTGATTGTTGGTCTCAGCCACGTCACTAATAGCTTCATAGTTGAGCTACAGAATGGAGAATTCTCATGATTTTTATGTAAATTGAAGATTTTAAGCTTAGTGCATGCAGGAACAGTTGGAAATCTCTGGATAATTTGTGTTTTTTTGGGTAATATTGACATTTTTGAATAGACAACACGAATTTGAAGCCAGCTGGCAGCTTTTAGGTTCAGAGGATTAATTAGTATTTGTTGAGGAAATCCATCAGCAGACTGTAGAAAGCTGCTGCACACATGTAATCCATAGAAGTAATGAAAGCAAACAGGCTTGTTTCTGATTTATTGAGCTTTATATCTGTGTCTTCACTGCTAATAAATGGACTCCCATAAAATAAATCAATACAATAAATCAATAAATGCACACAGTTGCACTTTTTACAAACTCTAGTTATGATTCAATGCGACAGCTGCTGATTCCAATGGGAGGAGGTCAGGGTGGATGGACGGGTCAACAACATTCAATTACGGTGAATACATTTCAAATTTGAAGCACTTCAAATAGCAAAAACTGCAATAACAAAACTAAAACTGTATTTATTTTTTAAAATTTGAAGCAGGTGTTGTTGAAGCTCCTCACTAATTGATGTTTATGATGTGGCTGGATCTAAATCAGGGTTTAAACTTGTTATGGGGGGGGGAAGCTGGAGAATCCTAGCACAGACACACAGGAAGTGGCAGACGAGTGAATAACTGAAAGAGATTTATTTAACCAAGTAACTAAACCAATACATAAATAGAGAACTGAACTGGGGGGACAGAACTAAACCAAAACTACTAAAACTCTACAAGCAAACTCTAGGATTACAAAAACAGAAGTCTACAAAACTGAACTGAATTAACAAAACTAAGCTAAGGAGGGGTACTCACAAGATGGGAGAACTGGCTGGGAAAATCCATGAACAGAGAGGAGCACAGCAGAGTCCATGAGGCTGAAGCAGTCAGGAAGTGGCAGGAAACTGAATCCAGGAGGGCAACACAGTCTATGAAGGGATGTGAATCTATGATCCAGCGAAGAGTGAATGGAAGCACAGAGCTTAAATACTGGAGGTGAAGTAGAGAACAGTCAATGGAGTGAACTAATTACTGCAGGTGACACTCATTGCAGTAGTCAGCAAATAGAGTGCAGGCAGGTGAAGCAGGAAGAGAGAGACAGGAGGGAGAGATGACAGACAGACAGACAGACAGACAGGCAGGCAGGCAGGCAGGCAGGCAGACAGACAGACAGACAGACAGACAGACAGACAGGCAGGCAGGCAGACAGACAGAGGGAGACAAAGATAGACAGGTCAAAACAGAAACAGATGAGGAACAATGGGACAAAGAAGGAAAAAGAGAGAAAAGGAGGAAGGAGGGAAGAGGCTGAAGCAGGATCATAACAAAACTACGTTAAGAGTTTTGCTAATTCATGTTTTCCACTGTGTCTCACGTGTTAAAGCTTCATCTCAGCTTTTAAATCAATTAAACAGTGAATATTGAATTGAAAAATACACTTATGTTGTAAATTCAACCCCAGTATCTGTCAGAAAAATAATAGTAAGATATTTTCCCCCAAATCATTCAGCATAAACTTCACCACGTCTAAACCTCAGCAAACAGAGGTGGAAATATCTGATGTATTACATTTTGATGAGTCCAGATCCATAGTTGTTCAAGGACTTTTGGCCCTGAAGCACCAAAATTTGCACAAATGATCAGCTGTAATCTCTTCAAAATAGACTCTGATGTGCTTAGAACAGATTAATTCATGATAAAATAAAAGCCAAACACGGACAGTGAACAGAGGCAAACTTTTGAACAGGCTCATTCTGAACTGCTTGTGATATTTGCAGCGTATTTGCTGCCTGCAGAACCAACGCCTGGACGCTCAACCGGCCCGACTGCCAAGAAAAAGCTGGCTTTGAGCAGCAGCAGTCGGATTTCTGCATTATTTTGTTTGCTGAGTGGAGAACTGAGCTGATCACTGTTTGCTGTTTATATTCCATTAATGCTCCCCAAAAAGACCTCGCAGTTAACTTATTATTATCATAAAAAAACACAGCAGACACACAAACGGGAAGAATGCCGGAGAAAGTGATAACCAGATGGAAATGAATACGGCTTGGCAGTTAGAACCAGATAATGCTAATGTTGAGGATGAATGTGGTCCATGTTCCTCCTCTGGTGGACGTCCTCACGCTGCCATGGTCCACGTTTAATCCACTGGAAAAAATGCCCCTCTCAAAACAAGAAAAAAAAATTATTTCAAGGAACTTTTACCTTGAAATAAGTGAAAAAATCTGCCAATAGAACAAGTGAAAAATGTCTTCAGAAACATTTTTTTAACATTTCTTTTTTCCACCAAAAAATGTTCAAAGATTTCCCAAAAATGTTGAAAATGTGGACATCAGAAGTTTCACTGTGGAAATATTTTTTTCCCCACATTTTCTAACTTTAAAACGGGTCAATTTTGACCCACAGGACGACACCAGGGTTAAACTTATTTTGAGTTTTCTTGTAAAATTCAACTCAAAACAAGATAATTTCAGGATTGTTTGACTTAACAAGATATTTCAGATGCATTGTCTTAAAACAAGTCCCTCCATCTGCTGAAATGTCTCTTGTTAAGTGAATTTATCTCAAATCAAGTGAGATGAGACATTTTGACTAAAAATAAGACAAATAGACCTGGTAGGATTTAGAGTTTTTGCAGTGTTCTCTTTGAAGTGGGTCCAACTTTTCCCCTCCTTTCTTCCACTTCCTGTCCTCCTCACCTGTCTTCTCTGGTCTCTTTCCATCATCTGCCCTCATCCGCCCTCAGACTGCCTTCTCATGCCTCCCTTTCTGCTGCTCGGCTGTGCATCCATGCATCGGCGTGACCACCCAGCTGCCCCAGCTGTTAAACTATTCCAGGGAGAGCTCACCTCTGAGCGCTGCTTCTGTGTGGAGGAGAAACCAGTGCAGAGAGACTGATGGAAAAAACAGCTTCCATCCAGCCGAACAGCAGGAGACGACCAGCAACACCTCGGGCTGCAATCAGACACGTCTTCTGTTCAACAGAACAGCTAGAAGGACAGAACTAAAGAAAAAAATGGATTTCTTTTTTTGTGCAAAACTACCACAGAAAGATGCAAAAGAGCAACTACATGATGCAACGACACAACAAAGAGACACAAAGACACACCACACATGAGCTGCAAGATGCAAAAAGACAGAAAAAGATATCAAATCCTGCAGCTCTGTGGAAACATGAAGGACAAAGACTGAGAAATGTCTTCTGTGCTGAATGACACAGAATGACAGAAATTATATTTTAAAAAGAAAAAAATTAGAGCTTTTTTGCATAGAGTTTCAGGATTGTATATCTTTAAATCTCTTTTTGCATCTTGCAGCTCATATTTGGTGTCACTTTTTTGTGTATTTGTCTGTATTTTTTTGTGCTATTTTGTTGTTTCTCTGTCTCCCCTTTGGAGTTATATCTCAGTGAGGTAGTTTTTGCATGTTTTAATGTTGATTTTGCATCTATTCTGTGTTGCTTTGCATCTTTTTCAGCTCATTTTGTGTCTCTTTGCTGTGTTGTTGCATCGTCTAGTTGCTCTTTTGCATCTTTCCGTCGTCGTTTTGCAAACATGAAGAAGGAGAGAAACTCAGAAATGTCTTCTTTGCAGAATGACACAGTTAGGATGCCTAAAAATATGTAAATAAAAGAAAAAACATAGAATTTATTTGCAAAACTGCCACAAAGAAACACAAAGAACAACTAGATGATGCAACAACAGAAAAGAACAAGATTTTTAATTTTTTGAACAGTATTACATAAAAATTTAACACTACCTTTGCATTTTTAACAGTGATTTATTACTGCGTGCATTTTGCAAACTGCTTTAACACATTTTCATGTCAAATTACAGCAGGTTATTGCTGCTGTGTCAGTATTTTAGCATATTTTTACAGCGTTGTTGTTGGATTTTATTTTAACCGTTGATTCCTGTAAACTGTATTCATGCACTTTTCTGTAGAAAGTTTACCGAAAAAGACAGTTTTTAAAAAAGGCTTCCGCTGTAATAAGCAATAAATTCTGACACTTTCTTCTTTTAAATGCATAAACTGAGAACTGCAGACTTATATTTTAAATAAAAAATAGATTTAATATTTACAATAAAGGACTGAGAACTCGGTTTGACATTTAATAATGCATATAAAACACCTGTAACAGTTGAGAAAAGTAAATTTTCAATACCTTAGGAACATTTATTCTCAATATTGGGTCCAAAAAAAGCTTCAGATCGTTGAGTTTTTAATCAAATTTCATAAAAATGGAACCCGACAGTTAGAATTTGGCTGAATTTTAACAGGGATTTACTGACAAACTACCAAATGTTCCAGTAAAATTCTAAAAAGACACCGGCAGCTGTGGATAGCAGTGTTGGATTTGGAACGTCTGATGAATTATAATTTATTAAAAATGTTTTAGAAACCAAGAAGATTAATTTAATTTAATTTAATGTTCTGTAGCTGCCAAAACAAAGTTGTGGCTCCAAGCAGAGATTCATGAACTGTTTTCTTCAATTCTTGTTTTTGGCTCCAGAAAAAAGAATTAAATTCACAATTTTCAAACCATATTTTGAAAAAAACAAATCTGCACTGTTGTTGGAATTTGGCTTCAGTTTTTAGTAAATTAATACAGAAGAAAGAAACACAAACAGACCAAAGACAGAAACACAGAGGAAGCAAAGGAAAGAGATAAAATAAGCTGCTGTTATCAGAAATATGAATATGTTCTGATCTAAGAGCAGGGGTGTCCAACATGAGGTCCGTGGGCCAAAAGCGGTCCTCCAGAGGGTCAGATCCGGTCCACAAAGTGTAAAAATCCCAGAGAAGACATTAACTGCAGATTGTAAATTAGTAAAACTATAAATTTAAAATCATTTCTAGACCATGACAAGTTGTTTTGATCAGAAAGTAAAATACTAGATTGTTCATTGTTCTTTTGTGTGTCTTTTTTGTAATATTTTGTCTTGTTTTGTTGGTTTTTGTCATTTTTTTGTCAGACTTTTGTCGTTTGTCACACATTTTTGTCGCTTTGTGTTTCCCTTTTGTCGCCCTTGTCTTTTTTGTCTTATTTTTGTCATTTTGTGTTTGGCTTTATTCATTGTTTTGTGTCTCGTTTTTGTCATTTCATGTTGTCTATTTTTTTGTCATTTTGTTGCTTTTTTATCATTTTTGTCTCGGTTGTGTCCATTTTTTGTCGCTTTATAACTTTTTTTGTCTAATTTCTTATCTCTTTTTTGTTTTGGGTTAGGGTTATCTTGTTGTTGTTGTCTTTTTTGGTCTGACTTTTGTTATTTTGATCATAAAATAAAATACTACATCATTCAGTTCCAGGTGACTAAATGTTGTGTTCCTTTGTTGACACTCTGTGATCTGGAAGTTGTAATGTGGAAATGATAAACTGAGGCCGAATGTTGCTGAAATTGAATTTATTTTTCTTCATAAATTTCAGGTTGTTCACGATGTTTTGTAAAAAGATAATTCCTTCAATGTGAAATTTTTGCACTAAACAAAGGAACCATTAGGAGTTGTGGTCATTTATAGGTTATTATGCTGTGGTTCTACTGGTCACTGGAGATCAAACTGGACTGAATGAGGAACCTGGACTAAGAGGAGTTTGACGCCTTTGTTCTAAGAGGATTTAAAGGGTGGGTTCTTGGTGTCAGACTGGATTCTTGTCTGGTTTATTCTAATATTTATCTCCTGTTTCCATGTGGGGCTGAAAGCAGCTTCTAGCTCTGCTGCTGTAAATAATCCATGCAGAGGATGAGTGGGTGTGAAGTGTGGGCGAGAAATGTTTAAAATCAACAACATGTGATATAATACAAGAGGAAAACGCCGTTCGCTTCATCCGAACAGACGTCTCCATCTGTCAAGCGATGAATTAATGAACAACGTGAATTCCTGCAGGTTTTAAAGCGATCCGCTGCAGCTCCACCTGATGCTGATGCAGCACCTGAAGCTGGAATCCTCAGAGCTCCAGACATATGTTTGCGCCTCGCTAGCGCCGGATTTAGCTGTGATCCAGCCGAGCCGAGGCTAATGAATCAAAATTAGGATTGTCAGCTCGCAGGAACAAGATGTGTACGGTGTTCTGCTGTAGCTGCATGTAGCTAGCAGGTGTTTTACCGCCACAGCTCCTGCCTCTGCTGCCTGAAATACACTGCATTTATTAGAAAGCTACCATTAATTATGCATGACAGTAACATAACCGACAAGCAAAGGGCGTTAAACATTTAAATGCTAATAAAATGCAAATAACCACATGTAAAAAATGAATTGAAACTCCACATGTACGTCTAAAGCTCAGCGGTGCTTCTTCATCTCTGAGCTGCAACAGATGGTGAGATGCTGCTAAACTGGATCAGAGCTCATTTATTCCTGAAGAAACGGGTTTCATTTGTAGCAGCTGCAGTCTGCAGCGTAAAAATAATAAATAAACCTTCATCAGGCTGCAGAACGCTGTGATGTGAAGCTCGTTAGCAGGCAGAAGCTAACGTTAGCGTGCTAACTGTCAGCTTATTAGCGCTGCTGCACGTCTCCAGGTTCATTTACTGCAGGAATACAACAAATAATAAGTAACAGAAATAATAATAATACTAATAATAAATGTACTAAACATAGATCTACTAAATTTTGAGACACTTTTAAAATAAAACCATTTAGCTTTTCATAAAGAATGTGCACTTTTTAAATTATAAGTGCAGTTTAATATAATTTTTGTGAGGCAGGTTTGCACAAAATTGACCTCAAATACTTCCTGCATGTGGAATAAACAGTAAATTATTGTTTAAAGGCATCTGAATGAACAATCAGTCTTTATTATTTATTCTGGACACTTAAAAAGAAAACTGCTTTTATATTTTAGCTAAATTGGCAGGAACATGATGCAGTTTGCTAAAATTGCAAGCAAAATACTCATTATATGCTGATGTGTAACTATGCTGAAGACACTGACCTTAGAAGCAGCTAAAAATCAAATGAAAGATATAAAAATGTTCAAGTTTTAACCCAAACTGTGATATTTTCCTAAATTTAACCAAACAGAACCAAAACAAAACCAAAGAATAATGACCCTACATGGGACATAAACCCTGATTTCTTGGATTTTGACTTGAAAAGTTCCTGTATCTATAGTTCACATGCAGAAAGTATTATTTTATTGTTTACAAGTCAGTAAAGGAACTTAAAGTGAAGAAAAATTAAGTGATGAAGCCAATTTCAGAATAATAAACCTGAAGTCATTATATGTTAAAAGGCTTAAAGGAACAGTTCAGTGTTTGTTATTTCTAGATTTAGTCTCCAGTTCACTGAAATGACGGTAACTTTATGAAAAATCCAAAATGGATCTGTCAAAATGTAGTTTTCCAGCTAATAAAGAAAAAAACACTGAAAAACACAATTTCCTGGATATTTAGTTGAAAAGTTCCTGTATCTACTAAACATTGAGGCCTTTTCAAAATAAAAGCATTCAGCTTTCTGTACGAAAAAAAGAGTGCATTTTTCAAAACATTAATGCAGTTTAATTGTATAGAAATGTAATTATTATGAGGCAAGTTTGAACAAAATCCACCTCAGTTACTTCCTGCATGTGAAATAAACATAAAATTATTGTTTTAATGCATCTGAATAAATAATCAGTGTTTGTTTTTGACACTTAAATGCTGAATAATAACACTGAAGTTTATCATCAAACCTCTGTGTTGCACTGAGACCAGGTTCTGTGTTGATCTGAAATAAAGTGCAGGATCTGAAAGGACGACTCGCCGTGCAGCTCTAAAACAGACATAAGATCCTGAAGGAGACGGAGTTTTCCATCCATACAGCAACATGACAACACTGCACTTGTCTTTGTGTCCCGTGGGAACCTGCAGGACTCGTGAGATTACACATCCAAGGCTTTGCTCCCCTGAAAGCACAAACCCACAATTTGACATGAAACAGGGAAGATTTCCACCAGCGGAATACCAACAGTCTGTTTTTCCTTTCAACATGAGAAACTGCAGCTGAACACGAAGCTGCTGTGATTTAGAAAAACAGACTGTCAGCTCATCTAATGCGTCTCCACTCTTTAATTAATGTTCTTCTGGCAGTAATTTAAAGTTTTTAGAGTTTTTTTGGGTCAAACTGCGACTAGATGCGACTATGTTGGTTTTTTTGGGATTATAAAAGAAGAAAAAAGACAAAATGCATTTAACTTCTTACTTCCAGGTGATGTTTATCTGCTGTAAACTGTTTTTAGAAAAGGTAACATGATATTGGGGAACAGTGACGTTTTGTTTTTCTGAGATATATATTGCAATATGAAGAAAAAAATACAAGAATTTTCTCAAGATGACTTGATTTAGAAGGAATGAATCTATCTGGAATTATTAGGGTGATTTTGTAGGTGAGTACATCTGCACAGAAAGGAAGAAATAATTCAAAGAAGCCTGAAAAATGTCTTTTTTACTGTGAATATTGTGTGACGTAAACAATCTGGAATCTTTTTCATTTGGCAAAGTAGTTTTGTGCTTCAGAAAACCTTCAGATCTGACATTGTGCTGCTGATTTAAACTATTAAACTAAACAACTGCAAACAGAAAACCTGTTTTTAGGCGTCATTTTGGACAATTTATAGGTCATTTTGTTTTGAAAAATGTATTGGAATGTCAGATTTACTTGTTTTACAAAACATGTCACTGGCTGTTCGACAGATGCTTTAATTTCCAGATGTTCCCTGAACGTCTCCCATGCAGCAGCAGTAGAAGCTGCTAGTCGTCTGAGCTCAGAGAAGCTTCTAGTCTCCATCACTTACTGCAGAGAGATCAAGAATAACTTTGAACAGAGTCAAACATGGAGCTCTGATGTCACATTTACCTGAAACTAGGTGAGTTTATCTACATGAACTGTCTTCCAGAAGCATTTTAAACTGAAATAGCACAGTGATGATTAATATTCCATTAATTTTGCAGCCTTATAACTGATTTTGAGTTTCTCTTTTGCAGCCAGATCTTCCTTCATAGAGTTTCTCTGCTGTTCCTGCTCATGGTGATGTGGACATGTGGAGTCTGCAGGTCAACAAAAGCTGCATCTCTGGAATATTGTTTAAAAATATTACATTCATACAGAAATAGCCTGACTTCTTTTAGAGATTACTCATGGAAAATGAGAATGTAGTGAGTTTTCTTTTTGTTTTAATCCACAACAAGCAGTGCAGCATGATGTGTCTCATTTAACATTTCTATATTAATCCTAACACAACATATTATGGAGATGATACTTTAGGTGTTAGCAGCTGTAGCTCAGGTAAAAAAGGTGCTAGATAAGTGCACATATATTCATTTTACGCTGCTAAATTTCCTTGATTGGCAGCAGTACGTTGAAAAGCAGCAGATAGTGGCGAGTCTTCATCACCTCCAGAGGAAGACCTCTCTGAGTGAAGCAGAAAAAAGTACAAAAGCTGTCCAACATCAGAGTAAAGTCAGGTCAATGAGAAATACCTCCCAGCCCAACTTACCGGATCAAAAGGGAAAAGGAGACAACAGGAGTAGGGAAAAAGGAAAGAAATGAAGAAAGTGGAGAGAAGTCGGCGGAGAAGAGAAGAGGATGAAACAGGAGGGAGGTGATGAAGATGGACCAGGAGATGAGAGGAGGACAGAGGAGATGGCTTCACTTCAGAGAGGACCGGCTTTTCATGGAGGCTGCCCACTGAGACGAGGTGACAAATGAAGAAAGAGGAGGAGGAGGAAACGTGGAGGGAGGAAGTCAGAGGTGGTCGGATGGATTTCTACTACAATCCTGAGCCTCGGAGTCGGTTTCATCCTCCGATTATGACACAGGAGAATCTGAGACATCCATTTGTTTCTCTGATGCCAACAATCAGATTCAAATATTTCAACCGCATTTATATTTTAGCTTAAAATAAGTTCCCTGACTGACCAATAAACACACCTCGACAATTTCAAACAGTCAAGATTGTTGATTAATTATCTGTAGACCGAACAAATACGATCCTGAGGTCATTTCAAAGCAATTATCATGTTCTGTTTTGTGTTTTTTGACAAATAAATTCTACTAAATTATTGAATTTGTGGTTATATAAAAGGAATAAGTCCAATAAAGTGGGACTCGTCACAAAATATGAAAGAGAAGCTTGTTGTGAAAATGTCATATTTTAACCCAAACTGTGATATTTTCTGAAATTTCACCAAACAGTGAGTTAAATTGAAGATTAAGTAAAAACAAAACTATAGAATAATAATGCCACATGTGACATAAACCCTGATTTCCTGAATTATTAAGTTGAAAATTCCCTCCACTAATTCTCTTTCAAAATAAAAGCAGAACAGTTTGTTTGTTGTAAAAAAATAAAAAAATAAAAAAGAAGCATTTTTCAAAACATAAATGCAGTTTAATTATGTCTGAATGTAATTTTTGCGAGGCAGGTTTGCACAAAGTTGAACTACAGTACTTCCTGCATTAAAGGCATCTGAATTAACAATCAGTCTTCAGAAAAGAAATTTAAAGAAAAGAAACAGAAAACTGTATTCATATTTTGTCTACATCGGCAGGAACAAGATGCATTTTGCTAAAATTGCAAATAAAATACTCATTATATGCTGATGTGTAGCTATGATTACTTTAGAAGCAGCTAAAAATCAACTGAAAGATGCAAAAATATTCAAGTTTGTTATATGCAGGGCAGCTGAATGTGTTTCATCTAAAGAAAAAAAACTTGTATATCTCCGTAAAGAACAATAATAAAGAATCAAGTTCAAATTAAACACATTTTCTGGTAATCTGAAAGAAAGAACAAAGATTTCACACAAATAATGGGAATAATGTGATAAAAATCAACTGCAAAGTGTCAAAAAGGAATAAAGTCAAATGTGCTCATCTTTTCTAGTTGAATTAAATGAACTTAAAATGTCAAATTCAAATTTTCAACATTGATCTGAAAAGACAAATCTATGTTTTTATGATAAAACGAAAAGGAAGACTCATAAAAACATGAAGTTTTTGGGCAGATATGTTCGTCATGGTTTCCCACCTTCAGGTTGTTACAGTTTATCTTCATGCTAAATTCTCAACTTTAAATTTAAAGAGTTTTTGGTAGAAACTGTTCTCATATGCAGGAGCTTTTCTGTGAGGAAAGTTCCTGTTTGCACCGAGACATGATCAAAACCCTGAAGGCATGTTCTGGAGGTGGCATGAAGAGAAGGAAGGAGATGCCAAAAGATGCTGATTCCCTTCAGGCAAAACAAACAACATCTGCAAAAGCAGGTAATGTTTCTGAAAAAATAATATTTCATAAATATAAAAATGAAAATACCCAGAACCACCACTGTACATACAGGAAGATGTAGTTTAAAATTTTATAAAGTTTGACCTAAATCTGGCTTCTTGTAGAAACACATGTGAGCCATTCACCACATGGGTTCATAGAGACGCTTTTTATGGAGAATAAAAACCAAAAAACACAAAAACTGCAGCTGTCAGATGTCAAATTCACCGAACAAAGCAGAAAACTGACAGGAGATTTGATGAAAAGATGATTTTCCACGACTGATCTACAAAAGAAAGTCTGTCTGTCAGAACATCATTTACTTTATTTTGTCATTTTTGGATTCACGGAGTTGATCTGGTAACTTTATTTAGATGACTAGAAAACATGCACAAAAAATGAGCAGGAACAGAAGAGGAACTCTGAAAAGGAAGATTTGGTGGCGGAAAAGAAACACAGTGTCAGCTGTAGGAAACACAGCTAACAGAATATTAATCAAGATCACAGTTTATATCCGCCCACTATTAAATGAACAACAGTGACATTAATGTTTAAAATGCTCCTGGAAGACAGGCTTCAGGTAAATGTGACATCAGAACTCCTGATTCCACTCTGTTCAAAGTTATTCTGGATCTCTCTGCAGTAACTGATGGAGACTAGAAGCTTCTACTGTAGCTGCATGGGAGGCGTTCAGGGAAACTCTGGAAATTGCAGCATTGATTGAGGAGCTTTGGGTGCAGCTTTATTTATATTAATTATCGAGGAGATGCTGTGAATTCGGGTGAAGATTGTTTTAAGTCTGATTTTGATGCAGATTTGTACTTTAGCAGGAACGCAGCAGCAATCTGTGTATTCTGTGTCGAAAATAAATAAATAATTGTGACAAATATGCGAAAAATAGTCACTATTGATCAAAATAATCACAATTATTATTTTGTCCATATTCATGCATCCCTCCTGAGTTATTTCAAAGTATTTCGGCTGTAGAAACAAAGATGTCGACCAAAAATGAAGCATTTAAATCAGCACAAAGCTCTGTATGACGAGCACAAAGTCAGATCAGAATGTCTTCCAAAGCAAAAACAGAGAAAAGATGACAAACAGTTCATACTCCCAAAAAAATCTGCACAGTAAGCAGTCTTTTTTCTAAATATGTTTTTAAAAATTCTATGCAGACGAACTCCACTACAAAATCTAGAAAGATTTTTTGGTTACCTGGTGAAAAAAAATTTTTTTAACATATAATGTTGAAAAAACTAAATATTTTGATGTATTTTTTCATAGATTGTACAGCCTAATCCCTATTTGAAGTTCTGTTGTTTCTCTGAACACTTCAAGGCCACTTTGGGTTCAGTCAGACACACATTTACTTCTACTTATTATTTCTTTTTTTCAGTCGGAAAGTGCAGAAGACGGATAATTAAGAGTATTTCTGCTGGATCACAGCCAGCTCTTAGTGTGGGTATCATAAGAGGTGGTGACTAAATCCCTTCCTACTGTTCTCTAATAGGGGCAGATAGAGGCGCTAAATGAACTGTGGCTGTATTACAAGCATCCTGGGAGCCGGGCAATTAGACGACACACAAACACACCGAGAGGCGCCTTTCTGCAGCTCCGTGGCCCAAAGATTCACAGCCAACATGCAGCAGACACAACCAGACCTGACGTGTGAGGACCCTTAAAGGTGATGTATGTGTCACATGTACACGGAGGTTATTATGGGCTGCAGACAGAAGCAAACAGCAGCAACAGAAGGCTAGTGGAGCAGCTTGTCTGTGGGATAAGCAGCTTTAATGAAATCAGATGCCCACGAGGCAGAAGGAGACGAGCCGAAGTGAACGACCCGTCAAAGCTCTGCTGCTGGAATCTGTCCTATTTACACAGTCAATCATCTAAAGGTCACATTAGAAACACAAGTCCTCCTCCAGCAGTAAAATGTAAGTAAACTGCACAACGATGGCTAATTAGATCAAAGATGAGGAAACTGGTTCTTGAATTTCCCTCGGGATTAATAAAGTATCTACCTATCTACCTACCTATCCATCTATCATCAATCTATCAGTAAATTAAAGATATTAAGTTTAATCAGACTTACTTTCAGTTAAAATTTTCTAAGCCAACAGATTTTCCTCTTCATTTCTACACTGAGAACTTGCAGCCTCGACTGTTGAATCTGTTTTGACAGTTTTGAACCTTGAAGAACTCTGGCGATATTTAAAGGGTTCCTGGAGAAACCTTATTTAACTTTTTATGTTGTGGTACATGCTGGCCTAACTGATATACACCTTGTTTAGTTTGTTTTATTTTTTTTTTAAATGTAGTTCTATTGTAACTGTATAAATTGCAGTTCTTAAACATGTCTATTATATGTTTCCAGCAACAATAAATAATTAGAAACTTTTAGCTATTTGGTACTTCTAGCTTACATTTGGTACTTTTGGATAAATATTTATGACTTTTAGTCAATAATTACTTTGAGCTAACTATTTGTTGCTTCTAGCGAAATATGTTTAGCTAACTGTTTGCTACTTTTAGCTAAAATTGCGCTAGATTTAGCTTACTAATTCTTAGGTTTAGCTAAATTTGATTACATTTAGCTATTTGTGGCATTTAGCAAACTATTTGGTACTTCTAGCTAAGTATTTGGTACTTATGACTGAATATTTACTACTTTTAGACAAATATTACTTTGAGCTAACTATTTGCTACTTATAGTGGAATATGTTTAGCTAATTATTTGTTTAGCAAAAATTTTACTGCATTTAGCTTTGTGTGATGTTTAGCTAACTATATGGTACCTTTAGCTAACTATTTGTTACACTTAGCTAATGATGCGCTACATTTAGCTGACTATTTGTTATGTTTAGCTAACAGTTTGTTATGTTTGGCTAACTATTTGAAATTTTTAGCTAGATACTTAGTACATTTGGCTGAATATTTATTACCTCTAGCTAACTATTTGTTACATTTAGCTAATAATGCTCTACATTCAGCTATTTGTGATGTTTAGCTAACAGTTTATGACTTTTAGCAAACTATTTCTTACTTCTAGTGAAATATGCTAACTATTCGTAATGTTTAACGAACTATTTGTTACGTTTAGCTAATTACATTATCTGTTTTTGCAGCTGACTGTTGGCATCTACCTGCTTTTTTTTCAAGCAGTTGTACAACCTTAAGACCTGTTGGCAACAAGGGAATAAAAAGCCTGTTGTACTGAATCTTCTCTTTTGTTTCTTTGTCATCATAATTTAGGTGATTTGTCTGTTTGCCGTGAGCCACAGAGGCTTTTGTTACTACATTGTGTTACTACGTTGTGTTACTACGTCGTCTTACTACATTGTGTTACTAAGTCGTCTTACTACATTGTGTTGCTATGTTGTGTTTCTACGTTGTGTTACTACATTGTGTTACTATGTCGTCTTACTACTTTGTGTTACTATGCTGTGTTACTACGTCGTCTTACTACATTGCGTTACTATGTTGTGTTTCTATGTTGTGTTACTACGTTGTGTTACATCGTCTTACTACATTGTGTTACTACATTGTGTTTCTACGTTGTGTTACTACATTGTGTTACTACGTCTTACTACATTGTGTTACCATGTTGTGTTACTACATTGTGGTACTATATCGTCTTACTACATTGTGTTACTATGCTGTGTTACTACGTTGTGTTACTACATTGTGTTACTACGTTGTCTTACTACATTGTGTTACTACGTCGTCTTACTATGTTGTGTTACTACGTTGTGTTACTACCTCGTCTTACTACATTGTGTTACTACCTCGTCTTACTATGTTGTGTTACTACATTGTGTTACTACGTTGTGTTACTACTTTGTGTTACTATGTTGTGTTACTACCTCGTCTTAGTACGTTGTGTTACAACGTTGTGTCTCTACATTTAACGAGGACACTATTCTGTGTTTCCTGTCTGTAAACAATGAGGAGGAGATGACTGAGCAGTAATGGAGAGCTACCTGTCCTCTGCTGAGCTGCTGTCCTTGGGTTTTGTAGGTGTGTTCGTAGCTCCCCGAAGTGGCTTTCACACCCACAGAGATCGCACTGAGCCATCAAACAACAAGCTTTTAAAACCCTTAACACCCCCCAACGTCTACTTAAAGCTGCTTGTAAACCTCACAAGTTCCTCCTCTTGAAACTCGTCCAGCGCTCTTCTGTCTCCTCTCATCGCCGTCCTCCTCCTCTGGCTTTTATTTCACACTCTCTTAATCTTTCTGTCTTATTATCCCCGTTAGTTATCTTCCCATCACGCCTCCCATTTCTCACATCTATCCCTTCGCTCTGTTCCCGTGACCCTGAAACTTGTGCCTAATGAGCTCTGCACCGCTTTAAGATTAGATCTGTTTTATAGGGTGTTGTGAAGCTGAAACTAATGCTGGGTAATTAGCGACGACTTCTCAGCTATTAGAACATGCAGACTTTCAGCTGACACAATCAGCTATTTTTGTAGCTCATTTGTTGGGGCTCATATGTAAGATCACGGCATCCTATCGGTTTCCTGTTTCCCCTAAACACAATTCTCTCTCTATGGTTGCATATGTTCCTAAACAGTGAGTTTAAATGTCACCGTTAACCCTGGAGTTGACTTCACTTCCTGTCAAACTGTGCAGAAAAACTGTAACATACATTCTTTGTATTGGAAAACTCCATTATAAAAACAAAAACAAGAAATACACCCAACTTTTACTGACAGAGATCGATGAACAGGTAGAAACAGCTGGAAAGAAAGATGTTGTGGACTCAAGGTGGGTGATCTAACTCAAGGCTTTCTACTTTCAGTCTGATCCAAGTCACTGAATATCGAATATCTGCAGATACAGAGTCCTAATCTGGTGCTATTTTCCTGAAAATACAAACTTTAAGTACATTAAAGTAAAAAACAAAGAAAAAATCTGTAGTAGGACATTGAAATGTAGTATTAGAGGGTAAATGTAGGTAAATGTAGTGTTAGAGGGTAAATGTAGCATTAGAGGGTAAATGTAGCGTTACAGGGTAAATGTAGCGTTAGAGGGTAAATGTAGTGTCAGAGGGTAAATGTAGCGTTACAGGGTAAATGTAGCATTACAGGGTAAATGTAGCGTTACAGGGTAAATGCAGCGTTAGAGGGTAAATGTAGCGTTAGAGGGTAAATGTAGCGTTACAGGGTAAATGTAGCATTACAGGGTAAATGTAGCGTTACAGGGTAAATGCAGCGTTAGAGGGTAAATGTAGCGTTAGAGGGTAAATGTAGCGTTACAGGGTAAATGTAGCGTTGGAGGGTAAATGTAGCATTACAGGTTAAATGTAGCGTCAGAGGGTAAATGTAGCGTTACAGGGTAAATGTAGCATTACAGGGTAAATGTAGCGTTACAGGGTAAATGCAGCGTTAGAGGGTAAATGTAGCGTTAGAGGGTAAATGTAGCGTTAGAGGGTAAATGTAGCGTTACAGGGTAAATGTAGCGTTGGAGGGTAAATGTAGCGTTACAGGGTAAATGTAGCGTTAGAGGGTAAATGTAGCGTTACAGGGTAAATGTAGCGTTAGAGGGTAAATGTAGCATTAGAGGGTAAATGTAGCATTAGAGGGTAAATGTAGCATTACAGGGTAAATGTAGCATTAGAGGGTAAATGTAGCATTACAGGGTAAATGTAGCGTTGGAGAGTAAATGTAGCGTTAGAGGGTAAATGTAATATTAGAAGGTAAATGCAGTATTGAGCATTGTGGGAGTTTAGCTCACAATGGGCACCATGACAGAGACCTCTGTGGAGATTAATGACCTCGAACCAGAACTCTTACGATTTAGACAAACTGGCATTAAACTAGAACAAAGTTCTTATATCACAGTAAAACATGGAACAGATTTAAGCAAACTTCAAATTGTGGGAATTTAGCTAGCAAGGGGCACCATGACAAAGACTTCTGTGGAGGTTAAAGACTTCGGGTTTATGTAATAGAGCTGCTTTTGTGGGTAAAATCATGGGTCTTTTGATTAAAATAACATTGTTATCACAGGACTAATACTCTGTGCTTGATTTGTGGCATCAATTAATTGTTTACTGATAGATAACGCTGCCAATTACTTACAAATTTAGTGAAAAACTGCAGTGAACATACACCAAGGTTTTTTAGTTTATTTTGTAAACAGAAAGATTGTTTGTGTTCAGGCTAGTTGTGTAATTAAATTATCTCCATCTCGCTGCAGTTAATTCCTCTCGGTTTGTTCATTAGTTGCAGGTACAGAAGTCAGACATTATATAAGTTTTCACTGCTGTTTAAATTATGTTTCTGAATAAGTGTTTTGGTTGTTTTCACTTCTTGATAAATGTGCTAACTACTTTATCTTGATGAACAGTCTGCTGCATTCTATTCCGTCCCTCTCAATGAGCCCGTCGTTACTGGAATGGGAGATGAGCGACGAGACGCTTGAAAGCAGACACTCACCAACATCTGGCGGCGCTCTGTCAGAGTTATGATGTTTGTCCATAAACGTTGGAGCTAAAGAGGAAGCAGCTCTTCCGATTCATTTCTTTGAACGTTTTCATCTCAGAATCTACTGCTGCTGTGTATCTGAGCAGCAAACAACCATCTGGAACCATCATCATGTTTGGTTTCTGCACAGTAAAGAAGATGAACATCACTCAGTGAGTCTCTCATAAGAGTTCTATACACTGTGAAGGAAAAGAACTACATTTTTGAAGAAATTCAGCTTTAAGTTTTAATTTCACTTTTTTCCCATATTGTTTTTTCAAAATAGATGAAAATGTCTTTAACATTACAGAAATAGACTGACTTTACATGTGAAAGGTCAAATAACATTAAAAACCTGCAACTATATGGACATAAAGTTTTGACATAAAGATATTAAGAATTTATTGTCATTTTTTGCATTTAATTGATGAAATTACTAAATTTAAGCTGTACAGAGGCAATATGTTGTACATTTTCCAGAAAAAGTTTTCACAACAGTGTCTTTATCTGTGTGGAATATATTTAACATGTAATCTGTTCACATACTATATACACAAACATATACATTATGAATTATGATTCTGATTGATTTTGCCCCAGAAGATATTTAAAAAAAAAAAAAAAAAAAAAAAATCAGAGTTTGAACAGTGTTAAACAAAGTCCAAAACTACGAGGAAAATTCCTCAATTCCACAAATTTGATTGTAAAGAAATGTGTCAAAATGTCAAATTTCATTGATTTTTTTGTGGAAATGATCAAATTTATTGCCAAGTTTATTTTAAATTCAACAGGTGGAAATGCTAAGTTCAAACTGTAAATAGGATTATTATTATTATAATATTAGCTACAAACAACTATAGAAAAAGTAGTTTTTGACACAAGTCATGTTGAATGAATGTCGTCACTCGTCTATAATATCTTTAAGCGTCGTTAATCTGTAGACATATGTACTTTATGAATGATTAAGGTTGTGGTTTTGCCCCAGATAAGTATTATATATATATATATTAGTATTTTGTACACAGCGTTGAGCATATATGTTACAGTGAGTGCAAAGGCTCAAGTGCAGGGAAGAGATTACAGACGCTGGTAATGTTTTAGAATGCTTTCATTTACAATATATAATACAAGAAATATAACAGAACAAAACCCCAAGAAACAGAACCAGAAGTAACTAACCAGGACCTATGAAACGGAGGTAACCCCTCTAGTGGGCTGACGGAATCATTACAAGAAGTAAGGCAACACTGAAACCCACGTTTGGTAACACCAAAGTAGGAATCTTAAAAATAATACAAAAACCCAGAATCAGTTCTATCTGTAATCCTAAACCCAAAACAACTATTTACAAACTATAATTATCTACCAGAGAATATTACAGGATACGATGAACAGACTACTGTAATACTAACGTTGGTTAATGATAGTCTGATACTACTTGGGAACACAGACTTAACTGGCTGTCATGGAGGAACAGAGTTCAGAATGGGGAGGAAAGCTGGGCCAGTCCAGTCCAGACCAGTCCAGTCCAGTCCAGTCCAGTCCAGGTAACTGAATCCTCTTGCAGGTGTTTGGAGCAGCGATGGAGCTGCTGGAGCAGAGGTATGGCTACAAGGCGTGCAAGCTTTCCACTAGGTTGTAACTCGCCTGGATGTTTATGGCGTCTCAGGTGGCGAGGTCTGACTGACAGCAGGTGATTCATCCAGGAGACTCCAAGATGGAAAGGAGGTAGGAAACCAGGTGGAGGCTCCAGGAGCAGAAGCAGGCAGAAGTCAACACTAAACAAAGAAAACAGGATTACTGAGAGAACTGAAATGGAAACAGAAGCACAGACTAGAACTAGAGCAGAGCACTGACTGTGTGTTGTTCACAGTCCCACATCCAGGACAGAGTGGCATCAGATTATCAGCAGAGCAGGAGCAGCTTGATTGCATGACTTCCACCTGCACACAATCACCCAATCAGCAACTCAGAACACCTGCTGCAGCCTTCTACACCAACACACACCTGAGAGAGAGAGAGAGAGAGAGAGGGAGGGAGAATAGAGCTGGAGGAGGAGAGAGCACTGCCCTGTGTTCATAACAATATAGTCTAATACTGGAAAACAGAACCTTAATTTCACATTGTTTTCCCCCTGAATCCCTTACAAGAAAAGCCATAACATGAAAAACTTCTAAATGAATTATTGTCAAATTTAAATTTTATTTTTAAACAAGGTTGCATGTTTTGACACAAAATGACTGCAAAAAAAAAATTCTTGTCATTTTGCATGAGTTTCTTTTAAATTCAATAGGTGGAAATGCTAAATTCAAACTGCAATTTGGACATAATTTGAAAGTTAGGCAAGATTAGTTAGAAAAAATAGTTTTGACAACAATTATGTTCAATGAATGAATATATATATATATATATATATATATATATATAAAATATTAAATTTAGTGTTATTTCACATATATTTATATATTTTTTTATTAGATGAAATGGCTCAGTTGAAGCTGTAAATAGGTGGTATCTGAAAATTAGACCAGACGTGTGAATTTACAGTAAAAGTAATTTTAACAAAAGCCTGTACCTAAATAAATGTCAATTTTTTTTTTTTTCAGGAAACATTGAATTAATGACAAGTTCTGTAAAATAGTTTGTTACTTAATATAGAAAACTGTTACTGTCAAATTTCACACTTTTTATAGGACATTTTCTAGAAATGACGACCACACAAGTGGCTTGAATGCGTCTCCATTGGTGGACGATTTACTTTAGCATTTGCAATCGTCCAAAAGAAACAAATGTTTTGTTTCTGAGCTGAATTATTTAAAAAACGACGGAGGCACACATGAACTAGACACGTTTAGATACAGAGTCGTATTTAGAGATTGGATTTCCAGCATTATTTTCTCCCCTGGTTGTTTCTGTGTGGTTCTTGGGTGCAGGATCAGAGAGAGGTCGGTGGTTTGTCTTCCTCTTGTCTTCCAGCTGACCTGTCTGATGGGAGCTGACAGCAGATCACAGCGTTCAGCTACACAAAGCCAGGAGAGGGAGAGATGGAAGGAAGCTGCTGGAAGAAGAGCTTCTCTCAGCCTCCTGTGGCAGCAGATTGCAGGAAAACCCAGAATATGACGGGACATCCAGAGACTGGAGGGAAGACGGTGGACGCAGGTGAAGAGGAGGAGGTGTGCAGGAGTCTGGGAGAGGTTTTCCTTTTCTGTCAGGGTGGAATTTTTGATGGGAACCGACAGACTTTCAAAGTTTGCAGCGTCTGAAGCAGCTCTGCTCCTCCGAGTCTCGCAGCTCCAGGCCATTTGAGCAGCGAGAAGACAGAGTTTCTCTTCTGTTTGTCAAATTATTAACTGCATTTGTTTCTGTCAGTTTAAATTCAGGGTGAACTCATGCAGGTTGGAGGATTTAGCACCAATTAAGCTGCTCCTAATCAACAGAGAGGCTAAAATTCCTATCAGGAGTTCCGTCTCAGAGCTGCAGGAAGGCCGAGGCTTTAATGAAAACCTGCAGGAAGCGTGTCGTGGTGGCAGGTTTTAATGGCCCTCATTTAAATCCCATGAGGCCACGAGTGACGTGTGATTAGTTTAGATCAGGGGTGTCAAAGCGATTTTAGTTCAGGTTCCACATTCAGCCCAATCTGATTTTAAGTGGGCCACAACAGCCAAATCACAGCATACAAATCCAAATCTTTCCTTTGTTTTAGTGCAAAAGAGTACGTTCTGAAAATGTTCACATGTATTGAATTATCTTTTTGCAAAACATTATAAACAACCTGAAGTGTTGAGACACAAAGCACCAACAAAATGGACACGACACAAGCGAGACAGAAAAAGACACAAAACTACAAAAACGAGACAAAAAACAGCCAATAAAGCGAAACACAAAATGACAAAATTGAGACAAAAAACAAGACAAAAAGGCTAAACACAAAACAATAAAAATGAGAAACGACAAAAACACAAGACAAGCGACAAAAGTCAGAGAAAAAAAACAAAAACAAGACAAAATATTACAAAAATGACAAAGGCGAGAAACAAAATGATAAAAAATGAGACAAATTTCACGAAAAAAACAAGAAACAAAAAATGACACGCCAAATGACAAAAACGTGAAACAAAACGACAAAAACACAAAATATTGCAAAAATGAGAGAAAATGACAAAAAATTTGATAAATGACACAAAACAAAACAAAAAAGAGACAAAAACAACAAAGACAAATTATTACAACAATGAGACACAAAATAACAAAAAATGAGACGATGGAACCGTGTCGTTCATCTCATTTTTTGTCATTTTTTGGGTCTAAACAAAAAAGACAGAAAAAATTGATTAAAAAGTTACAAAGCGACCAAAAATGGATGAAAACAAACCAAAAAATTCCCCAAATGAGACAGAAAATGAGGATCTGGTATTAAAGATTCCAAATAGAGAGGAGACCCAGAATCTCCTGGACAGATCTTCAATCCCACCTGGGAGTTTAAAAATCCCCAAGAAAGATGAAAAACGTGGCTAAAAACAAGACAGGAGCCTCTCTTCTGCACAATTCCAGGTTCATAATCTTAGTTTTGCATCTACAAGAAAATGTTTACAGGCTTTAACCTCTGAATCCTAAATCCTGCTGGCAGTTTGGGAAGACATGTCCTCTTTAAATCAATCAATAAATGAAGGAAATTGACTAAATCTGACCATTTTTAAAAATCAGAAATCATAAAAGCAAAGAAAATTCTTGCATTTGAACTTTTCAGTGGTTTGAGCCACTCATTTATAACATTTTGTTGGAAAACATGACTAAACCTTTTTTCCAACAAACAAAAAAGCAGCTTTATAACACACTAAATAAAAAGAAAAACCAAAAAAAAAGCTTTATAAACACAGTAAATGAAAAGAGAAATCTAAAAATAATCATTTATAACACACTAAATTAAAAGAGAAACCAGTTAAAACAGTCTCTTTATAGATGCTTCTCACTAAACAGCACCTTCTTCTACCTTCTAAGTTCTCCTCCTCGCTTCGTTTTGTTGATTTAAACCATCGGAGCGTCTGGAAGGCGACACCATGGGTTTTATTTTCAGTCCAGATGTGATCCTGATGTTTTCAATCATGTCGCTGCTTCACCTGCAGAAAACACGGATCGGCTAACTTCATTACACACGACAGAACGAGAACCACATGACGGCCATCATCCGCTCACTGGAAACCCAAAGCGTTGAGAAACCGTTATGTCTGCGACTCTAAACCTGAGAGTCCTTTGTTCAGTCTGAGGTCAAGACCCACGATTGGTCACCGTCTGTGGGAATGCAGCCGTAAAATAGATTTCCTACATATTACACAGAATATATAGCTATGTACTAATGGCATGGCTTCCTCGCATTCAAACAGGGTTTAAAAAACGTCAGTAACTTCTCTCTACTGTATGAGCATGTGACGAATATAAACTCTTAATCTTAGTAAAAAATGAGCTTTTTCTCAACCTTATTTCTGTCAAAGTGACAGATGGGCTCTGTAAGAGTAACAATTAGTGTTTTGGATGAGTAAAAGCAGCGTTTTAGTACTTTAATGCCACAGTAGAACAACAAGAAATAACAAAATATAAATGAGAAGATGTGTATTTTGTGTGATTATCTCATTTTCTAACTGCTCTGATGACATGGTTATTTACTACTCTGAACCACTCAGTGTCTTTTTTTAAAGACTACAAATATGGGGTCTGGGACTGAAGTTAAAATTGACTTCATTACAACAAATACATTCATGAAACTGCCAATTAAGGCAATTTTAACTGACTGCTATTAGAACAAACCTGAACTCGAACATTTGTTGTCGTCTGCCGTCACACTAGTTGCATAAATAAAAAACATTTCTTAGTAAATGTGCTATTAATTATCCCTAATTGTGTCATTTTACTTATAAATACAACACAAGATACTCATTGTTTGCATATACAACCACCTCAGACTTTGGACACATGATAAAGTAATGGGGGTATACTTCATATAAATACTATATTTGTTTATCCTGGTTTGATACAACACACATGCGCTGGTTCAGTTCAGTTTGTTATTCTTAAAACTGTTAAAAAATATGAAAAAAATCGCTACCCTGCTGCAGCAGCAACAAAATACACAACATTATGAAGTATAATAGCTAAAATAAACCTAAGACAAACAAATAAGCCTGACATAAATAATAAATATGAAGGAAAGGACACTTAACAGCATCTAAAAGGTGGTCGGAGGTCATTAACGTCCACAGAAGTCTTTGTCATGGTGCCTATGAAGAAGAAAAAGTAGAAGTGGAAGTTGAAGAAGAAGAATTTACAAATTGTTTTACAGACAGACAAAAAAGAAAAGGAGGAAACTCAAGAAGAACACTGAATAACAGACAACAAACACGGTAAAACATTTTCAAAATAAATGAGTACAACACCAGATAAAATAATGAACCAGTTAAGGAAAGAACAAGTGAAATTAAAGCTGCAAGCAGCGTTGGACGGGTCCTCGCATCCTTGCTGGCCGGCGAATCCACGCATGTCCACCAGGTGGCGCTGCGACCAAAAGTGCATGTCGGCCTATGGATGCGATGAGGGCTGGACTCTGATCACAGCCGTAAAATTTCAGGCAGACTGGAGCATGTTCAGGCTACTTACAGAGCTCTTCCTGTCCATCCACCAGGTGGCGCTGCGACCGAGAGTGTATATTGGCCAATGGATGTGATCAGGGTCAGACTGTGATTCCACATATAAAATTTCAGGCAGATCGGACCATGTACAGGCTAGTTATAGAGCGTTTCCTTCTATCCACCAGGTGGCGCTATGACTGTGGCTGTATTTCAGCATGTGAATGTCATCAGGGCGGGACTCTGATCATACATGTAAAGTTTGAGGCAGATTGGAGCATGTTTAGGGCGGTTACACAGCAGTTGATGTTTCATGGCGAAGCATCAAAGTTCAGGAGGCCGCCATGGCCCCGCCCTCAGACTTTTGCGGAGCATTTTGATAACTTTTGATCACCCATGTGTGTAGTACATCCTGGCCGAATTTCATCTCTCTCGGTGTTACCCTGTTTGAGTTTATAGCTTTTGAAAATGTCTAAAAATGACCCAAAATCGTCAAAACATATGACATATAATTCAAAATGGCTGACTTCCTGTTGGATTTTGGTCATGGGTGTCAATTACATTTTTGTGTGTCTTGATGAGTTACATATGTGTATGTTTTTATGTTCAGCTAATATCATTTCCTCTGGACAATGTTTGTGGTGTTAGAAGTGGACGTTTGTAGGGAGTTTTCAGTTGCGATACTTTAATGCATAAATATTTGCAGTGGTGGTTTCACTGCAAGCATCTACTGATGTCACCAGTGAAGTAAATAAAAACAGCATTTGTTGAACTTTACGCCTCTCAGTGTCTGCAGTTAGTTTAGCTGAATCAATGCAAAGATATTTCTATTTTTCTACATGACAGGAATGTCAGTGAAATCCAAATGCTAAGAATAAACAAGTGATCTGCCTGGTCACAGATCCCACTTTAATCCAAAATAAAGACTTTGCAAGGAAATGAACTTGAAATATGAGCCACCAGTAAAAGTTGTGATCAGACAGAAGGGCCTGTATTTTATCTTTGGAGAAGTTTAACATGTAAGTTTGTGCAGCTGATCAGTGGTGAGGCCTGTGGATGACTGGAGATGTGTGTGGACACTTAGACGAAGCAGCAAATGTGTTGAAAATGAGTTGTCTTCTCAGAGTCTTGAAGATGTTTTGTCAGAGCTAAGAAAGAAGTAAGAGATCCTGCAGGTGATTGTTGAGTGGTGTTGAGGAATTTGAATGTAGAGGAATAGCAAAGAGATTTTGAAGATATTTAAGCCATAAGTTGTATTTTATTTGTTTGCTGTTCTCTCCCATTTGTAGTGAAGAGAAGTGATTTGACATGAAGAATGTGATTTGTGTGGCTTTGAAATTGTGTTAAAATGTAAAAATGAGTGATGAGGAGAAGAGTGTGACTTTTTAGTATTGTGTTTTTTAGCGTGTTCTTTAAAAGTTGTAGGTAGATTATGTTCTTTTTTTGATTTTGTGGATTGTTTTTTTTTTCTTTCAGTGTTGATGTCACCGCCTTGACGAATAGAAGAAAAGCCTGTATTTGGGTATGTAGGACCGGTAGTCCAGAGGTAGTGATGGTGGTTTGGAACCTGGAGAGTGCAAGTTCAATCCCCCACTCTGCTCAAGCTTTTTTTTCACATTTGGGCAAAATTTGCCAAAAATATTCTTTACGCTCTTTACGCTCTTTACGCTCTTTACGCTCTTTACGCTCTTTACGCTCTTTACGTTTTTCGGGCAACTTCTTGGTTTTGCTGGAACCACCCTTCAACTCCAATCCACTGACACTCCACACCACAGATCACAACCTTTCCACTCCACTATCATCCTCCACAAGGTTCCCAGCGGGGATTCGAACCGTGACCCTCCACATGACAGACACACAACCTATGTGTGAGCTATCTTTCACACAAGGTCCTTCGTGGACTTTGTTGTAATGATTGTTGAAAGAGGTTGTCATACAGCCAAAGTATGTATATATTGTAAATAAAGCTGCTGTAACAATGTAAATTTCCCCTGGAGTGGGGAGAAATAAAGAACTTTATCTTATCTTTATCTTATCTTATAAAGTGTCAAAAGAGCCCTGGGCTGGATTCGAACCAAAAACCTCCTGGATGAGAGGCAGATAACTTACCACTGCGCTATCCTTCCTACTGGGTGTAACTGTTAGTTTTCATAAATGATGGTACACAAAACTATTAAGGAGGTGAAGATAATAAAGGTACTAAGGTGGATTTCAACCGGGGACCTTCAACATGCCAGGCAAAAAACTTACCTCTACACCACCTGTCCTACAAGATGCTGCTCTAACTTTGCTTAAATGATGCTAGCAATTAGTACTGGAGCATCCAAAGGACACATAAAAAGTGTGAGTGGGGATTTGAACCATGGACCTTCAACATGTGAGGCACAGAACTTACCTCTGCACCACATTTCCTACAAGGTGTCGTTGTAAATTGGCTTAAATGATGGCATCAATCAGTACTGGAGCAATCAAAGGACAAATAAAAGGTGTGAGTGGAGATTTGAATCATGTGAGGTACAGAACTTACATTGTAGGTTTGTTTCTGAGACTGAATACACCCAATCTCATCTGATCTGCAAAGCTAAGCAGGGTTGGGCCTGGTTAGTATTTGGATGGGAGACTACTTGGGAATACCAGCTGCTGTAAGCTTTTTACTTCTCCTCACAACCTGAACAAGACACTGCTGGTCATTCACTAGAGACAGCTATCAACTAAAACCTCTTGGTTTCTTTATTATACACTCTATGAGGTGGATAAGCTGCAGCTCATGCTGATTTATTGCTGGTTCTGGTTGGAGCCAAAGAACAAAGGCATCACCTGTTGGAGCAGCTGATGTCCTGCAGCCTCTTCACCACAGAAAGCCTCTGACAGCTTCAATTCTTTACACTCTGACTGCAAGACACCAATCACATAGGAACATATACATGTGTGGAACAAAGAGCTGAACTGACACTCAACATGTGTTTGACCATTTATTGATAAAGACATTCAAACATGTCTAGAGATAGAACACCAACGCACAGTGTAAGAAAGGTCAGAACAGACTTCACCTGCTCAGGAAACTGAGGTCCTTCGGGGTGCAGGGAGCAATTCTGAGGACCTTTTATGGTTGTGTGGTGGTATCAGCCATCCTGTATGGAGTGGTCTGCTGGAGCAGCAGCATCACGGCTGCAGACAGGAAGAGACTAAAGAAACTGGTTAAGAAAGCAAGCTCTGTCCTGGGCTGGTGTTAGACAGGAGGATGATGACAAAGCTGTTGTCTATCATGGAGGACATCTCCCACCCCCTGCAGGAAACAGGACCATCACCGGCAGCTCCTTCAGGGACAGACTGCTTCACCCACGATGTTTGAAGGAGGTCCTTCCTTCCTGCAGCAGTCAGACTGTGTTCAATCAAACCTGCTCCCAGTAGTTCAGATCACCCATGAAGTAACTGCAATAAAATGTAAATAAGTCAATATGTGCAATTTCACAAGATTTTTTTTTACAAGCATTTCTATTTCTTCTCTAAGGAGAAAGCATCTATTTATATCTGTGCACTGAGTGCTGCTTTTCTTTTTACTTTTTTTCCTATCTGCTACTGCCACACTGAAAATTTCCCCACTGCAGAATCTACCTATCCATCCATCTATCTATGGTCCATCTACCTCCCTACCTATCTATCCATCCATCCATCCATCCATCCATCCATCTCTCTCACGGGTGTGGGGGTTGATTCACCTGTTCTCAATCACCTTAATCCACGAAGGCCCAGTTCTTCATTCTTCCACTCTCTGCCAGACCAGAGACTTTGAAACCAGAACCTTTCTCCTACAATTAGTCTGGTTTCCCCTTTTTGTTTTCACCTTGGTTTAGTTATCCTTTCTGTGTTGTTTTTAGTTTCATTCGTTAAATAAACTCCTTGTAATCTTTGACCTGTGTCTGCAGATGTCCTGTGACACCAATGATCCCATCTGATATTTAGCATGTTTTCAATTATTGGTCCCATTTCTTAAAAAAATAAAAAAAAATAAAAAAAAGCCCCCTGAAATCTGATCAGATAAATGAATGTGAAACTACTTTGGGTCTGCTGCAGCTGCCTCCCTCTAATCTTTTTCCTGCCCACAGCACAATCTGATCAGTGAAACACTGAAGGACAACTTCAGCATGTAAAACATAAATAAGCAAAGGCTGCAACTCGTGATTATTTTAATTTTAACTTAACTTTATGTGCTGTTCAAAAACTTAATTTTTTCTGCAAATGTGTAGTGATTCCAAATCTTGGTTATTGATCTCCTTGATTACAAAAAAAATCTGTATCGACCCGGAAAAAAAACAAACATGTCAGGCACCCTATGATGTTAACTGTTTGCCTGAATGTTTTTGTTTAAAATCCTCAGTAATAACCTTTGACTGGTTGCTCTTAACCCTGTAAAACTCACTGCTGCAAAAATACAACATCAGCTTATTTTTTAATTACTATTTTCTATTATATATATCTGAAATAAACCCTAATCTGGGGTCTGACAGCAGCGTGAGGTCAAAGAAGCTGCCATCAGCTGCTGCACTTCTGTCCGTCCAGCAGATGGAGCCATGGAGCTGCAGTGAAGTGAAGAGCAGCACAAGGCAACCACCACTTCCATCCACTGACGCATTCAATTTGACTGACGCTAATGTTTTATTGACTTCCAACCACTAAACCAATAAAAGCTGCAAGCAGCGTTGGACGAGTCCTCGCATCCGAGCGGCCCGACTGGCCCACGCATATCCACCAGGAGGCGCTGCAACTGAGAGAGTAAAGTTTCAGGCAGATTGGAGCATGTACAGGCTACTTACACAGCACTTCCTGTTTCATGGCGAGAAATCCAAAATGGCCGCCAAGTGGTGCAAAGATGTGATTAGGGCCGGACTCTGATCATACATGTAAAATTTCAGGCAGATTGGAGCATGTACAGGCTGGTTACACAGCACTTCCTGTTTCATGGCAAGAAATCCAAAATGGCCGCCAAGTGGCACAAAGATGTGATTAGGGCCGGACTCTGATCATGCATGTAAAATTTCAGGCAGATTGGAGCATGTACAGGCTGGTTACACAGCACTTCCTGTTTCATGGCGAGAAATCCAAAATGGCCGCCAAGTGGCACAAAGATGTGATTAGGGCCGGACTCTGATCATGCATGTAAAATTTCAGGCAGATTGGAGCATGTACAGTCTGGTTACACAGCACTTCCTGTTTAATGGCGAGAAATTCAAAATGGCCGCCATGTGGCGCTATGACTGTGAGTGTATATCAACCTATGGACGTGATTAGGGCTGGACTCTGATCACACATGTATAATTTGAAGCAGACTGGAGCATGTACAGGCTAGTTAGACAGCACTTCCTGTTTCATGGCAAGACATTCAAAATGGCCGCATTCCGCTGGTAACTATGGCCACGCCCTCAGACTTTTGCGGAGCGTTTTGATAACTTTTGATCAACCATGACTGGTGTCCATCCTGACCAAATTTGAGCTCTCTCGTGGTTACGCTGTTTGAGGTTATAGCTTTTGAAAATGTCCAAAAATGACAAAATTGTCCAAAATATGAATCATATTTCAAAATGGCCGCATTCCGTGGCTCGCCATTTCCACGCCCTCAAACTTTTGCAGAGCGTTTTGATAACTTTTGATCAACCATGACGGGAGTACATCCTGGCCAAGTTTGAGCTCTGTCGGGGTTAAGCTGTTTGAGTTTATAGCTTTTGGAAATGTCCAAAAATGACAAAATTGTCCAAAATATGAATCATATTTCAAAATGGCCGCATTCCGTGGCTCGCCATTTCCGCGTCCTCAGACTTTTGCGGAGCGTTTTGATAACTTTTGATCACCCATGACTGGAGTACATCCTGGCCAAATTTCAGCTCTCTCAGGATTACGCTGTTTGAGTTTATAGATATCAAAAAATGTCCAAAAATGACTCATAATTCAAAATGGCCGACTTCCTGTTGCATTATGGGTAATGATGCAAGAAGCTTTTTTGTGCGTCTTGATGAGTTACATATGTGTACCGAATTTCAGAAGTCTAGGTCAAACACTGTCCGGGGGCTGAATTTTCTTAATTTTCTAGGGGGCGCTATTGAGCCATTTTGGCACGCACGCGTGCCATTTCCCTAAAATATCAAATTTTTTGCCGGTTCTGATGTGTGTGGCGATTTTCATGCGTTTTCGTGTATGTTTTGGGCGTCAAAAAGGCCGATTTCCCGGCGGACGAAGAAAAATAATAATAATAATAATTCTTAGGGTTTCAATAGGTTCCTCGCACCACTTCGTGGTGCTCGGACCCTAATAAAATAAAATTAGAGGGTAACACTATAGTACTAGTAATAATAGACAAGTCAAATAGATAAATAAATAAGTAAATATGGGGTAAAAGAGAATGAAATAAATAATGAAATGAATGAAGTTAAAAGCCAATTAGATGCTAAAAATAATAATTACAAAATGGAAATAAAAATAGAAATAGACGTCAGATACTAAATATTTAATCATTCAGATCAGATGCCAAAAAAATAAAAAATAAAATTTAAAATAAAGATCATGACATCACTTAATTTGGACAACACAAATATGCTAAAAGTGTGTTTTACTCACTTTGTAAAAAATCTAAGTTCTATATAATTCATCTGTTTTCATTTAACTCAATTTAAAACATTTCTTTGTTGGTTTTCAAAATGAAAATTGTTGATTATACTCCCTAATCACACTTTTCTGCCTAAAATCCCACAAAACCCAAACAAACTGCTGTTTCTTGATTGTTTTCTGTGTATTTTCAGTTTAAAAGTTCATAAATAGTTGTAGAAATGACACTTTCTGATGGTTTTCTGTCTCACTATTTTCCACTGAAGCATCGTCATCTAGTTTAAGTTGTGTTTTTGGAGGAGGATTTACTGGTTTATATGTTGATTTGAGCCCCACAGCGCAACAGAAATATCACCATAATCAATTTTTTTCTTATTTCAAGCCAGACAGTTGTTAAAACTCCTTGAATTTATCGAACATCTCTGGATCTGTGTCTGACCGGAAGCTTAATTCATTCCAGATTTTCATCGCAGGTTTTCTTCAGTAAACTCTCCTCCTGTGGTCACATTTCTGCATATCCATCCCATAAATATTAAGCCTGTTAGTAATCTCCCTTTGCATCTTATCTCTTGCATTCTTTGTCTCTGATCTTATCTTTTCTGTGTCTCATTAACCGTGACTAAAAGAATATGGAGGATAAAAGCAGATTCTTTTGTGTTTTTTTCCCTGTTCGCCTCCGTAAAGTCTTTCTGGGGTTCCACACATAAAAACAGGAACAATAAAGAATGCAAACTGTTTTCTTCTCTCCGGCAGCTTTCACAGCCCCGAGACAAAGATGCAAATCCGAGCAGTGATGCCGAATGTTTACAGCGTGTAGATGAGGCAGATATACGAAGCCAAATGTGGAATAATTTCACGTACGAAGCTGACAGCGAGGCGACGCCAGCAGACACCACAGAACCTGTCTGCAGAATATCTTTCAACCGAGGAACCCGACAACCGAGAGAGGCATCGCGCCAACACACATTCCCACTGTCAACCCGGGCTCCACAAAAGTACTTCCTTATACAACTGAACTTCATTCTCATGTATATTTGGAAGGGAATGGAATTTAGTTTTCTTTGGTGGCGTAAATCAAAACCTGGATTCTGTGTCCCATGACAGAAAAGACATCAGGCTCAGGATTAAGCTTCCTATTGATGTTTACTTTCGGTTTTCACTCATTTTGTTGATTGGTTTCACTGTGAAAATTTATATTTTTTCCACATTTTCAAACTTTTCAATTTTCAATTTTGACCCGCAGGACGAGACGAGGGTTAATTAGAAATCTAACCTTAGCAAGGCTGGAGTTTTGAAAATCATGTCCATTGGAGGCTTTTTTAAAAATGTTTTTTAGTTTAAATTAATAGAAAACCCTCCAGATTACTCATATTTAAACAGTAAAGAAAGGTTTGCATTTGTATATTTACAGAAAAACTACAGTATACTAGTTTTGTACTGTGAGAATAGACATACAGCAACTTTAATGATCAGTTTTGGTGATGTAGAAAGACTACTGAACAACAGAAGGCCAGTAAGTTCAAACCGAAGGAGAAAAACCACAGAGGCAAAAATGGTTTAAATCAGTACAACAACACCAGAAAAAATAATAAACTGCTACATCCATGTAAGGGTAAGGGAACAAGTCGAATAATTTAAAAAATAGAGAGTAAACTCATAAAGACAAGTCTAAAAATGATAGTAATAGTAGTAATAGTGAATAAAATAAATCGCTAAATAAGTACAAAATGAATAAAATAAAACTAAATATAGAAAATTATAGTGATGATATGAATAGAAATAGACGACATCACATTAAAGCAAGCCTATAAAGATTGGTGATTTAAAAGAAGACACTGATTCAGTGACAGTATGTAAACTTTTGTTCACGACTATACACACACATATATAAACATATATTCTTACAAATCAGTGTGAATGGTCTCTTCTTCATTAGTACTAACAGAACTGTATGTATGTGTGTCAAGTTAAACATCAGTGATCTCAGAGGCATCAACCCAGAGCTGACAGGAGTTAAAGCTGTCAGAAAGATGCCAGATGCTTCGTCGCATTCAGCAGCTGTGGTGGTTGGACTTCAACTCAACCTTTAGGTGTCACATCTGACCCACCCAGTCAATCACCGTCTCCCCCCATCTGTCCCGGCCTCTCCCAGTAGATGTGCCGACTCACCTCCGGTCGGCTCCCGGCTCAGCCAGCGAATCAATTTAGCCTCTATTAGCTGTCAGGGCCTCGCAGCAGTACCATCCTCCGCCGTCCCCACATGCCAGCCAGTCAATTTCAGCCCAATTAACATACAGAGGCTCTCAATCCCTCTGTTTCGCTCTCGCACACATAGAAATGCGACGTGCCACCCAGCCTCGGCCTGATGAGCCAATGAATCAAGCGGTTTCCATTGAGAGCGCCCCGCCGACACACACACTCATTCACCTGCAAACACACATGTAGCTAATTGAACACCTGGTGCTGCCTGGCCCGGCTAATCGCAGATTAATTGTTTCCTTGTTGCAGTGGGCTGCAGGTGTGTTTCTATTTAATCTCCATGCAGACATACAGAGCTATAAAAAGTGTCTGGTTTAATTGCTTTTAAACATTGAATCATGGTCAATTTAATTTGGCTTTTGCAACACGTTCACGTCAAAGTGAAAACAGATTTCTACAAAGAAATGCCAGTTAATGAAAAATGTAAAATGAGGGACTGCAAAAGCGTTCATCCCTTTTAAAGTGAATGAGTCTCAGTGAGACTTCTGGATCTGGAAGATTCAGTCTCTGGTGGATCAGTTCTCATGGATAGAACAACACCATGAAGACTAAAAAACATTCCAAGAAACTCTGAGAAAAGGTTGTTGAAAATCATCAGTCAGGACGATGCAAGAACATGGAAGGAAGATGGAACATAAATAAATCTGACTGGAGCAGGACGTCCTCAACAACTGAGAGACTAGAGAGGGAGGCCACCAAGACTCTTATGACTCCTCTGAAGGAGTTCCAGCTTCAACAGCTGAGATGTTAGAGACTGTTCATCCAACAACTGTTGTCTGTTCTTCATCAGTCAAAGCTTTATGGAGACAAAGAGAAAGACTGATGGAAAAAGCTCCAATTAAATCTGGACTAGAGTTCACCAGAAGACATGTGGAGACTCTGAAGACACCTGGAAGAAGGTTCTTTGGTCTGAGGAGACCAGGATGGAGCTATTTATCCTTCAGTAGATGATATGTTTGGACACCAAGCACTGAACATTATTACACAGGCGTCATCCCCACTGTAAAACATGGTGGTGGCATCATCATGACGTGAAACACGGTGGTGGCATCATCATGATGTGAAGCATGGTGGTGGCAGCATCATGATGTGAAACATGGTGGTGGCAGCATCATGATGTGAAACATGGTGGTGGCAGCATCATGATATAAAGCATGGTGGTGGCAGCATCATGATGTGAAACATGGTGGTGGCAGCATCATGATGTGAAACATGGTGGTGGCAGCATCATGATGTGAAGCATGGTGGTGGCAGCATCATGATGTGAAACATGGTGGTGGCAGCATCATGATGTGAAACATGGTGGTGGCAGCATCATGATATGAAGCATGGTGGTGGCATCATCATGACGTGAAACATGGTGGTGGCAGCATCATGATGTGAAACATGGTGGTGGCATCATCATGACGTGAAACATGGTGGTGGCAGCATCATGATGTGAAGCACGGTGGTGGCAGCATCATGATGTGAAGCATGGTGGTGGCATCATCATGACGTGAAACATGGTGGTGGCAGCATCATGATGTGAAACATGGTGGTGGCAGCATCATGATGTGAAGCACGGTGGTGGCAGCATCATGATGTGAAACATGGTGGTGGCAGCATCATGACGTGAAACATGGTGGTGGCAGCATCATGATGTGAAGCATGGTGGTGGCAGCATCATGACGTGAAACATGGTGGTGGCAGCATCATGATGTGAAGCATGGTGGTGGCATCATCATGACGTGAAACATGGTGGTGGCAGCATCATGATGTGAAGCACGGTGGTGGCAGCATCATGATGTGAAACATGGTGGTGGCAGCATCATGATGTGATCTTGTTTTTTGTGTACTAATTTTAATTTGTTGACATTGCTTCGTGAAAAACTGTTTTCTCTTTAATGTGAAAGATCTTTTCTGGACAATTCTTGTCAAAAAATGCCAAAATGAAATGACCATGATTAATGTTGAAAATCGATTAAAGGGAGAAACTTCCAGGGGAGTTAAAGAAAAGGATGAAAGGATGTTTGTCAGCTTTTAAAATATTTATATGCATGTGTGTTTGTACATGTCAGATGTTGCCATACAAAGTATAAGTGCATCAAAATGAAATAAAAAGGCTGTTAAAACTAAAACAAACTGTTTAAATCATTTAAATAACTCCACCTAAGACCATTCCAAGGACTGCATGTGACATAATAAGAGAACAGTTTGTTAAACAGCAAACTGATGTTAAAAGTTTTACCAAAATGGTCCAAACTCTGATGAAAAAATAAGATAATTAGATATAAAAATGGGACAAAAGTGACATAAGAGGACAGTAATACTAATAATAGTGTGAAGGAGGCAGAAGTGGAGAAAATACAGACGTGAATTGTTAAGTCTCAGTGTGGCTGAATTAAATCCTAATCAGGGCTAAGAGCTGCTCATACACGGCCAACCATCAAGGTTAATGCATTCCTAACAGAACATAATTTGCTCCGTGTACGATGGCCAACAGACTTTAATGCTTTAATAAAGCAGCGGCGAACACCGAGCCGCTCACTTCGGCTACTGCTGCCACTGAATAATCATTTTTATGGCTGAAACTTAATCTACCTGTAAATTGCTTTGTTACAGCCCTCAGTGCATCTACAGCGCAGGACTCCCAGTTCACGGAGTGGTTCTGTGATCTTAAGCAGCTGTACCGAAGCTGCCGTAAGTTCAGCACAATTTAGGGAACTTTTCTTTCTTTAACTGGTTCTTCGGCTAAATTCTCACATAAATAGAACCATTATTTTAACCTTTTTATGTGAATGACTGCGCTACTTCCAAGCACATTGTCATATTTCTAGAAGACCTTTAATAAATTTATGAAAAAACCAAAATGCTATAGTATTAAAATTATTTTACTGAGGAAATCAAGATGTGGCTTTACAGAAACTAATATTCTGACAAAGATTCAACCTTCTGGCTGATGAATTTAGAGTTTTCTGAAGAAGTCTAAGGAGTGGATCTAATGGGTCTATTTAAATTGGCTCAGGGGGGTCATCAGTTGTAGTCGATTGTAATCACTCACGAGAAGTTAAAAGGCCATGGAATGAACAAAACTTGATTAAAACATCTTCCTTTATCACCAAAACTCATAATTCAAGTTATTGTATAAATATTTTTGACACAGCAAATTGTCGTATTTCCACAAGATGTTCAATAAATTCTTAAAAGAATCAAAATGTACGCAAAATTCTGAGTTCTGGGAGTTTTTGGAAACTCAACATTGTGATGATATACATGGTCTTAATGACAACAACAACACATAAAAGTTATTTATGTAGAATGTGTTTAAAATGACTCAAAGATTGTCTAAAATGTCTTGAAATGCATCCACAGTTGCTCAAAAGTTGTCCAAAAGAACAAAAACTTGTCCAAGACTACTTTACATTTGCCCAAATTGTCTTGTAACTTGGACTAAATGACTCAAAACTCATCTAAAATGGCAAAAAAAAAATCTCTCTGCAGTAACTGATGGAGACTCGAAGCTTCTACTGCTGCTGCATGGGAGGCGTTCAGGGAACATCTGGAAATTGTAGCGACTATTGAGGAGTTTTGGTGCAGTTTTATTCATATTTACGCTGTAGGAGATGCTCTGAATTCAGGTGAAAATGATTTTGAAGTCTACTCTAAATTGCCCGTAGGTGTGAATGTGAGAGTGATTGTTTGTCTCTGTATGTAGCCCTGTGACAGACTGGTGACCTGTCTAGGGTGTCCCCTGCCTTCACCTGAGTCAGCTGGGATAGACTCCACCCCCCCATGACCCTAGTGAGGATTAAGCGGTGTATAGATGATGGATGGATGATTTTGAAGTCAGATTTTGATGCAGATTTGTAGATTAGCAGGAATGTAGCACAGCATGGTGTTTGGAGTACAACTTATTTAAATTTATCCTCTAGGAGATGCTCCAAATTCAGCTGCAGATTATTTTAACATCCTTTTAGAATGATGAATTCTTTTAGAAGAAGAGTTTTTGAAGTCATCTTGTTAAAATTCCTGTGTATTTTCATACTGCAGAGAAAGAAAACATGGGAATTTCAGGGTTTTTTTCTTGTGGTTTGCAGCCCCAGTGTTCATGTCTGAGATTAAAAAGATCTGTTCGGTTTCTCATGATTTCCAAACCTTTAGTCCGACTGACTTCTGCACTACTTAGGCCTGAACTGAATTTGTTCGGTTTGTTTTGGCTTCTTTCCCTCCGTCATGTATCACAGTCAGAGCTATCGAACACGCAGCCATCACTCGTCAGAGGATAAAATTAGTTTTAAAAGTTAAATCTGATGGATGTTTGAGCGGCTCGTTACTCCGGAGACCTTCTTAATCACACTTCGCTTTGCTGCGGTTTGTGTTATTGTTACCTGCTGCACTTTATTGTTCCCCGAATGACGGGAAACCGCAAACTAATTTAGACAAATTGGCCCAATCATTAGGTAAGAAACTGGCAACTCTCAGCTGGAGTTTAATGGCTTCTGGCAGAAAACCCTGATGGTTGGACGACTGAGTGGAAAGCGACTGGGGGGAAAGATATTTATGATCCGGAGAATTCCTCCTGACTTTATCATGTCTGTTTTCATTTGTGGTTTATTTCCCTGAAATCATTGATGAATGTGTTGTTGTATTTTTAACACTTTGCCTCCGTTTGGTCTGGGTTCGTCATCTTTTTGTTTTCCTTCGCCCGACTCTTCCTCATCTGCCGTTTTAATAAAATCCTTTCCCAGATCCAAGTCTGTTTTCTTTGGATTTTCCTGAGTCGTTTCCAGTCCCTCCTTTCCTTTTTTCATCCATCTCCAGCGTTTTCCTTGGAAGGCGTCCACGCTGGATAACATTTCTTTATTTTCTCTCCCTTCGCTTCCATCCGAATCGATCTCAGGTTTACCTCTTTAGATTCCTTCTTGTCATTTCTTTCTTTTTTTGAGTCACTTCATGCATTTGCCTCCTTCCTGACCTCTTTTCCCTCACTGCTGCTGCTTCTTCTTCTTGTCAGCCCTCGTGTTCTTTCATACCTCTTCACTTCCTTTCTTTAATCCGTCTCTTCTGAGTCACTGTACGTACTGTAAAATGGTCTTTTTGTGTTGGTTTACTATTAAAAATGTGAATGTTTACTGACTGAATGTGATCCAGTGAACAGCCTTTCCACAGAAAGACTAACTTTCAGCTTCTAAGCATGTCATTTTTCATCTTTCATTGCTTCCATCTGGTAAAAATAATACATGGTGACCTTCTGAATATTTATGAGTTTAAATTACAACCAGCTGCTATTTCTTCACATAATAGAACTTCAGTGCAACTAAAGTTAAATATATCACAATTATTTTCACCTTTTAGTGCAACATAAGAAATGTTTCCTCATTTTGTCCACCATATTTGTTAAATTCCTGAAAATATAAAGAACACAGTAGTTAAACTGGCCTCTCCTCTGCACTAATAAATCCTCCATAGGTGACTTGAACAGGATGCAACTGAGAAAAACGCTTCAGGCCATCGTGACTCAGTGTTGATTTTTTGCTGTATTTCTAAAAGTGCAGCTACAGATGTGAATACAGGAGCAGAAACATGGAGAAGACCAGAATGTGTGACGGGAAACGAAATTTAGTTTGACAATGACAATTAAAGTCCAATTAGGCAAATCTGGCTCCTTCTTTGACTCTGTTCAAAGTTATTCCTGATCTCTCTGCAGTAACTGATGGAGACTAGAAGCTTCTCTGAGCTCAGACAACTAGCAGCTTCTACTGCAGCTGCATGGGAGACGTTCATTTAGTTTAGTAAGTTAGTAGTTAGTTTTATATTTTCATGAAACTAACAAATATGGTGGACAAAATGAGAAAACACTTCTTATTTTGCACAAAAAGGTGAAAAAAAGCTCATTCTCGGGGTTGCAAAGTGTAAGAAATGCAAAATGTGACAGGTTCTGTTTTGTAATTAGCTTCATAAAGTCAGAAAGAAATGCACTCAGTGGTTTAAAAGTTCAAAGAAGAAAAGAAGGTAAAGAAGATGAGGAAGGTGTGGATTAGCAACAACATCTAAGGGAAAATTTGACTAAAATCAAGCTAAAAATACTTCTGGCGTGCAGAATATTGTATAGAAAAGCTCGTTGTCTGAAAACAGTGATAACTACCAACAATCCTCCACAGCTGCTCGAGTCAAACCTGAGCTTTGTTGTTCATAATCTGCAGCAAACGGAGCCGCTGCCCTTTTTAAAACTACGACAGCTTCACGGAGAAAAACATCAAAAGCAGGAGGGGATTGTAAGAGCAGGAAAGGTAAAGAAAGTAAGCTCAAAGTGCAACTAATTAAAGTCAGAAAGTTAATTTACTTCTACACACGAAGTGATCCACAGAAAGCTGCGGTTTCTGACAGTTACAGTGGATTTAAGAGGTAATTGTGTAGCTTTTACTGTGGAAAACAAATATTAAGACATGCAGGGAAGGAGTTTTTACTGCAGACATTATTAGTCATTTCCATGTTAAACTCTGCAGCTCTATTAATGTTTATTGGTGCCTCCTGCTACTAATTCAAGTAGAAAACACTCTAAAAGGTAATTCAAACAGCCTACAACTTAAATTAACACATTATTGCAAGATATAAATAGAAATTTACTGATTTAGATCAGTCTTTTAAGCTGCACACGTTGTTTTCATGAGTTACGTTGACAAAATGTTGTATCAACGTTAATTGAAATATCTGTGAGAGTTTATTTAAAATTAAATTCTAGTTGTAGTCACTCAATGAGTGTGTTTTAGGGCTTGTATGAGGAATAAATATGATACAGGACATTTTATTAATTCATTTCTCTCAAGCTACTACACAACAAAGACACACAAAAAGCCAAAAATTACTGAAATTTAGTGAAACACAAAATATCATTTTAAATAAAGAGGTAAAACTAGTTGGATCAACTTGATTTTTATGTGTAATTTACTTAAACTGCTGTGTTTATTCTACTATTCATTAAATAATTACAAATAACTGAAGAGGAAAAGCTATTGCACAAAGAAAAACGTGGGAAAAAACAAACAGCAACTGAAGAAAATCTAATTAATTTCTAATTCTTTTTTTTAAATTCATAACCTTGTGTTCGTAATTATAGTTATTAAATACATCAAATACAAAAACTGTCTCTGAATAGTGTTGGAGTTACTTCATTTATGAGTAACTGACTAACTGGTGCTAATGCTTCTAAACATGAATAAATGAAAATAATTTGAGAGAAGATAAGCTGCTACACCACAATAAATGTAAAAAAGCCCCCAAACTGAGGAAATGTAATTGGAGCAACTTAATTATTGAAATCTTGGCAACTTAAAAACTTGTGCTCATAATTATGGTGCTTAAATGCACAACAAACAAAAATAGAATTTAAATAAAATGAAAAATGCTACCAATTACTAAATGATTAAAACACCTTTTAAGAGGTAAAGTAACGACACAAACAAGAACAGGAAAAACAAAAAACTAACAAAGAAAATCCAACTGAAGCAAATTACTTTGTCAACTCAGAAAGTTGAAGAATGATTGTGTAAGATTTTCTGTTTGAGTAATCACCTTAAAACAGTGTTTATTCTCCCAGTTATGAAATACATGAAGTAGTTAAAATAACTTTAATTAGAGAGGAAACTCTAATTCTTCTGACATAATGAAAGAGATTGATGTAAATTGTTGTGTTTGATTTTTAGTGTTTAAGTTTTATTTATTTTTTTTACTATTTGAAGAAGAAGGAAGAGGAGAAGACAGAGAAGAAGAAGAAGACAAAGAAGATGAAGAAGAAGAAAATGAAGTAGACGGGGAAGACGAAGATGACGACAGAGAAGACAGAGAAGACGAAGAAAGAAGAAAGAAGAAAGAAGAAAAAAGATGGAGACAGAAAAGAATAAGAAGTTCAAGAAGAAGAGGGAGGAGGAGGAGGAGAAGACAGAAGAAGAATTTTAGTTATTTTTACTATTTTCATAATTATTTTATTATTAATAATAGTAAACTAGCTTTATCTGGTCATAATGTTTTGCTATATGTGCTGCTTGTCTGATAACATTCACAGAACTTTGCTGAACTCAGGTCGTTTTATATGTTCTAGAAAAATAAATCATTTATTTTTTGAGTCAACTTTCACAGAGAGTGGCTTTAAAGTGTTTCTTTAAACCATAAAGACAAAAATATGAGGTTCTGTGGCGAAGCTTCCATCATCCTCCTGCCTCTTAACTTCTTGAATTTCCATTAAGACGCTATTTGTGAGAGTTCATCCAAGTCTAGAAGACAGAAAAAAGAAATCTAAACTGTTTCCAAGCAGCAGAATTGCGCTGAGTGAACCACTTAAGATCTAAACAGAAAGACCGTGCAGAGAAACGTAGCAGAGTGATCATCCAGAAACCTGATCTGCTCCGACTGCCTTCTGGTGTTCACTGAGTTGAGTAATAGAAGCTTTCAGGGACACGAGGCGGCGCCTGAGGTTTGTTAGAACATCAACGGACTCCATGAATCGCAGTCGGAGCTGGAAACCTCCCAGCCAGAGACCATCTGTTCCTGAGGATCCATCAGGTGGAGCAGCAGCGAGGAGCTCAGTCTTCAGGAAGGAAGCAGGTAAACAAACAGCTACTGCCCAGGATTCCCTCTCAGGTCCACTTTAACTCTCCAGCTGCAGCTTAATGAGTCAGAACCGAGTCCCAGAGCAACGTGGTGGAAACAGTCCCGGCCAATCAGAGAGCAGCTTCAGGTTCTGCTTACTGGTCAGTCTGCAGTCTCATTACTATTACCATTATTATACTCTGATTTAAGCAGCAGTGAATCCTCAAATTCACAATATATCAAATAAAACCTGAGGTAACATCAGAGAGTGAAAGAATAAAGCTTTAAAACAACAAAAACAGCCAAATGTCCTGCAGAGAACACGTCTGAATGGAAGAACTGCTGGAAAAACTAAACTGAAATGGACAAAATGGGAGAGAGAAGAATCTGTGAAGGAGCACCATGACAGAGATGAACACATTAATGGTGACGGCGCACCATAGTACAGATGAACACATTAATGGTGACGGCGCACCATAGTACAGATGAACACATTAATGGTGACGGAGCACCATAGTACAGATGAGCACATTATTATTTATGGCGTATTCACACATTAACAACATTATCCATGTCAGCACACAGGCCTTTTTGGACTAAACTCATTAAATAAACATCTAATCACATCTCAGGTGTTTTCTCTGGTAAACATCTTTTAAATCCTTCAGGTCCAGCCGCCAGGTTCAGATTATGATGTTAACTTCAGATAAACAGTTTTGTAACAATGAGCTCCAAAGTCTTAGTTTGGAAAAATAATCCTTCAGCAAATGTTAGTCACTGGTGAAGACTTCCTTAAAGTTTGTTGAGATGTTCTCCACAAAGAACATCTTGGTTAGTTCTTGGACTGCTCGCTCTTCTAAGAAACGATAAATACAGCCTCAATAAATCTATTTAACTTTCTTCTCTAATATTGTGGCAGGAAGTTAGATAAGGTGCAGCTGGATGGGGAAAATATGGATCAGTGGCAGAAATCCACGGGATCTCTTGATATGATAAAAACATAAATATAAGTGGTAAAGACAGAGTCCTCGGAGACCAGTGCAGCTGGATTAGTTTTGCATTTTTATTCTCTTAAGAAATCAGAGGACAGTTTGATCTACTGAAGCATCTACTGCTGCAGCTGATACAACTCTGGGAAGTGGAAGTTCTTTGGTTTCTGTTTTGAATCTGATATAATAGAACGTCAGTGTCTTTGTAGAATTATTATTTATTAGAGTGCAAGTTTGCTGGTAAATTGAAATTCAGTTCATGTATTACTGCAGCTGACGCACAACTCAGATTACAACAGAGCTTTTTACTAAATCAAACTCATGGTCAATTTGCTAAGATCTTTTTTTTGCCATCTTTATCCTACAGGTCCAATATGCAAGATTTTGAACATAAATATGACATTAATCTAGCAGCAACCATCTGCCATGTAGAGATACAGTGGATTATTGGTGTTCTTAGCACAGAATGAAGTCACACTCCCCTTTGTTTGGGTTATATTTCAAGATTCTCTGCTCTAGGTTTTGCCACTTAGTCTGACAACAATTATTATTCTCATATGGTGAAAACACAAATCATGGATAGAGTTCTGAGACAGAACAAGAAGGTTTGACCTACTCTTTCTCAGGTACATGACTTCTATAAGTTAAATTAAGGTTAGTTTGAGACTGTGTGTAACCCAAATGTTGTTGTATGTCATATTTTTTATTGACTATTCCAAATACAACATAAGATGTGTCCCTGTTCAGGAGCAGCATCCTGCAAGATTACAGTATATGTGTCACACTGGACGTTAGATATATACAGTCGACAGTCATCAGCATAATGATGAAAGCAAACGTTATGGGGTGGAGTGACATTGCAGAGTTTAGCATGCAAAACAATACTAAACTTAGTATTCAGTACTGTATTGCATTAGTACGCTGAACTTAAGAAATACAGATTTTACCTGTGAATATGAAGAAGCGACAACTAAAAATGTTCGTGCATGTGAATCCCTCACTTTGAAACTGCTAGCCCTCCCTGTGCTTATACAAGGTGGGCTTAAAGTAGGCTTACAGCTCTTTCACTATTTGTTTCACTTTTAAGATTTAATTTATCCAAATCAATATTCCATATCCCGATTCACGTTTTGTAAATGTTATTAAGCTATTTCTTCCAATTTTGTTTTTTAGATTTTTATGGGTTTTTCAAAAAAAATACAGGGATTGTGAGTAATGGCAAACAAATTAAATCAAGAGCAAAGAAAATGGATTAAAGCAGTAGTGGAAGTGTGAAAATGCCAAGCAGGTGTGCACATCATGGCAAGGAGCCTTTAACACTCCCCCACCTTCACGCCAGGCAATTTATCGCATAAGAAATAAATTTGAAAGCACAGGATTGATGGTTGATTTACCGAAATCCTACCTGCCTAATCCTGCCTACTTTTGGCCCACTCTGTATACAGACCAACGGTGACTCTGCACACCACATTAGGAAACCAAAAGTGCAGTCCAGTATTTAGTCGGTGCCCCAAAAACCCCCCAAATAAAAATCTATTCTTTTATCTGCTTGATTTATGAGCACTTGCCTAATTTCAGCTCATTATGACAATCTCTTCTGCTATTTTCTGGACAGAAATTCAATGTATTTTACAATGCTAGCACGGGCTAATGGTTGTGGCTGAATTATTACATTATTGGTTCTCATGTACCAACCTCTCTAGTTGTGATTTTTCATTTCCAGATAGCTCAAAAACATTCATCATGTCTTCTTGTTGATACTTTAGTTACTGATTCTTTTGTTCAGACATCAGGTGAATGGATAGATGTTATTTACCTGCTTGACAGTTTCAGCGAACACTCTCTCCTTCCTCAGAAGCATCTCACTGACAGCGTGAGGTGTCAGCCGGCAGATTTTGACAGCCAACATTTGCGGCCCAGTAGAGTCGCCAGATGTATCGGGCCAACCATGCCCACACCGTAATGATGTGTCGTCGCATGCCTGGTGGGATGGTCGGTCCGTTGGGCTCACCACGACATGCCATTACAGGGAAGTTTCCACTCATGCGCAATTAAATGCATTTACCTGCGTTGAACACCAGGGGGCGTAGTTCAGAAATTACACAGAATAAAGGATGCCAAACAAACCTGTCTTACATTTTGAATGTTACACAGAGAACATTTAACTGTTTGCCCTAAATTAGTATTATCATACAAAAAAATCAACAATGTTTTGGTTTTGATCAGTTAAAAAATGGAAATATGTGTCGGGTCGTCGGATTATTTCACTTGGCAAACTAAATAGAGAGCAGAAACTGCTCCCAGAAAGCTGAGAATGTCATTTATTAAAGGAAAAGTAGTCCCCAGAATGACCCACATCTCTTTACCCTCCTTATTCTCAGTAAGGCCACTGTATTTTTGTTGGATCCTCTCTCCTCGTAATTTCCCCTCCTGCATTTCTTTTCTTTCTCTTCTCTTTTTCCATCCCTCTCCAGCTCGCTCTGTCATTCTGTTTTCTCTGGACGGCCTCCCGGTGGGACTGCACTCTGATGGCTCTCCTGACAGGAAGAAAGAAAAAAAAACCCACAGCTGACTTCCATTAGGGAAAACTGGAAACCAAGACAATCCCATATTGTCAGGTAGAGTTTCATTCGCCAGCACGGCTGAGAGCAAAGAGCAGAGCAGCCGAGGCCGAGTTGAGTCCGGAAAAAACCCCGAGACCTGCAAGATCCTCAAGAAAATGAGTTTTTTTAATACTCAAACTCAAAAGTAGAAACTGATTATGACAAACAGTATGATTTACACTACTGTTAGCATTAGAACACAGGAGTGATGGTTGCTGGAAATGTTCCTCTGAACCTCTATAGAGATATTGCATTAAAAATCAACCATTTCCAGCTACAATAGTCATTTACCACATTAACATGTCTACACTGGATTTATCATTCATTTAATGTGATCTTCATTGAAAAAAATCTGCTTTTCTTTCAAAAATCAGAACATTTGTAAATGACCCCAGGCTCCTGAACGGTAGTGTACATAATGGGAATTAAACTCAGGTAAGACTCATACAGTTAGATACTAAATATATCACACATCCCAGTGTGTTACTGCCACATTCACCAGTATTCAAACATGTCGTTGCCTGGCAACAAATGCGCTCACAGTCAGGAAGTGGACTTTTGGCACAGCTGTTTTGAAAGGCTTTTTTATTTTATTTTATTTTATTAATACATCAGACCTTTTGCAAAGGGGCCAACCAGTGGCTTTGGCTGAGTCTCCTTGGCAACATAATTAATTAAAGTGAGCATCTAATAAATCACTGCGGGCAGACGAGAGCTCCATATTATGATGATTTTGTGCTTTTGACATCGGTATAATGTCGTGAGCTCTCTGGAGACGTCAGAGACAAAAACATCGTCTCCGACCATAAATGAGACACAACAAACCTGTGACACTGCAGGAAAGTCCACATCCAGTCAAGAGCGTTTCCTTTATTAAGACTTAATTAAAAAACTACAGACTGGTGACAAATTGAAGGAAAAAAATGACAGTGTCTCAGTTAGTTGTGTGCTACCAGAACAGCTTCAAAGCCTCAACTTTCTGGAACTGCTGAGTAGATTGACCCCATTACTCCAAAAGATATCCCCTCATTTGGTGTTTTGATAAAGGTTTTTCTTTTAATTTGTCACTCATCTGTAGGTGTAATAATAGCACTTAATTGCAGAAGAAGCCAGCTGTGTAACCACCAGTGTAAGAATCATCTCTATACATGCTATCGTGTTTTGGGTAGTTTGTCAAACATCTGGTTGTCTGGTTTAAAACTGATCTAGTTCTAGTTTTGTTCACACTACAGTGGTTTAACAGATTTAGAAATAGGGTTGCATCAGACACATTAGAATAAACTTTATGGATATTTTACACTAAACACTACAGACTGAAAATAATGTTGCATCACATTTTACCAGACATTAGGATTAAGGGATACAGTGAGAAAATAAAGAAGCAAAAACAGAAAGTAGTCGGGATGAGACAATGTTTGTAGAGATGCAGTTTATTCTTCAGTAAGACCTGGAGCTAACATTAGCCTCAAGTGCTAGAATGTTTACTGTTGGTTGCTAACATGAATTCTGTGATCATCCAGAGTTTTACGAGCAAATATCAAACATGTTTGGTATTATTGGGGTGGCTCCTGACAGTTTAGCAGGTTTCACAACTGTTCTGTAAACTTACATTACCAAAAAGTCTTGGAAATATTGAAAAAATCAACCCGGTTCCAGTCCTGCTTGTGGTGCAGTCATATGCAGGCAACATGTAAGCCGTAAGTTGCTGTTGCAACTAGTAAGTGCAAATTTTGGGGGAAAAATGGAATTAGCAGAAAAATGCAGAATATCTGATCGGAAAATTGGTCAATTCTGACAATTTTGATAGAATTTACGTAATTTCTTTGCTAACTATTAAGTTAATTGCTAACAGTTTTGATGGATTATTGATTTGGGGTATTTTTAAAGTCTAAGTCTAGCATGGGCTAATGGTTGTGGTTGAATTATTATGTGTTGGTTCTCATGAACACAACCTCTCCAGTTATTGTGTATCTTCTTTGTCAACTATTAAATTGATTGCTAACAATTTTTTGCCGTTGTTTTGGAGTCTTTTTAAAGTCTCAATTCTGTGATTCCAGGAACTTTTACGAGTCAGGACGTCACGCGATGCAGGTTTTTGTGGCCACTTGTAGATCCAAATCTGCAATTTCTACTAGAATCACAAACTTTAACAGAGAGAAAACATCAGATTCAGTGTCAATCAGCAGCTGGATGATTGTGGAGGATCATCATGGTGACCAGAGGAGGGGCTGCAGCTACCATCAGGAGAAGAAACAACAGTTTAACAGCACCAGGAGCTGCATTCACACAGTTACACACCGCAAATTAATCCCTCAGAGTCAGACTGTCGAGGCAGAGTTCAACTGTAACGTCCTGAGGTGTCAACAGTCGGCACAAATGACCCTAACTGTGGCGTTCACTGTCCACCCGGTCACAGCCTGGTGATTATCTGCTTGTTTCTTGGCCACAAAAACAGTCGTCACTATCCACACACCCTGCTCACCACATTCAGCTCCCTGTAGCTTTCTTTACTATAAACCAAAGGCAGAAAGGTCACCGTTTTGACACCGTTAAGGAGATTCGGCTCATCACAGATGGAACCCGGCATGTTTACATAATTGAGACTTGAGGGAGCGTTTCAAAGCAGATTATCAGGAATTTATAACAGGTAGGCTTTCATATGCACGGTCTTGCATCTTTCTGATCAACCACTGTAGTCTGAAGCTGTTATTAGTTTTACGACTGTCAGATATTTATCACCGTGGGTCTGTAGCAACACCGGGAGCAGACTGTAATTCAGGTTTGTAAGTGAAACCCTCCCGGGTTCTTAGTGATCCACGGCTCTTGTGGGAACCTCCGGGCTCCGAGCAGGTTGATTAAGATGGAACAGAGTCCCGACGCCGAGTGACCGCAGACGTCAACTTCTAACTTTCCCGCTGCTGCTGGCGTGTTATTTGTGCATGTGTTGGAGCGAAAGGTTTCACTTTACCGCAGGGTTCAGGAAGTCGAGCGAGCGGGAGGGGGGGCGACTGTCTGAGACTGTCAAGGCCGGCTTATAAAAAGACCCCAAGAGAGACGAGGGGAGTGATTGAAGGGAGGGAGGCTGAGAGAAAGAGAAGGAGGGACGGGGAGCTGGAGGAGGACAATAAGGCTTTTGATGAGGCCTTTCTGGGGAGCATATGTGGGTCACGGCATGAATAAACAGACTTTCACTGGCCTGAATTGATGATTTACACACACACACGGCCATGTTGTGTTGTTTATGTTCTCTGTTCCTGCCGTTTACACGCAGGTTTTCACATATCGCATAAAGACAGAGCCGCGTTGTCTTGTATTCATTGTTTATGCGTCTCCATTTCGCTCATTTATGGACGTGGCCCCGTGGTGGCCCCTCTTTAAATCGCTTGGCTTACTCATACACATAAAATCTGGCCATGTGTCTCGGTTTTACGCGCACGCCATCATTCCAGCACACACTCGCTCATTGTGGCTCACTTTCCTGCTCAGGGCTGGCAGAGCTGCACACAAGTTGCAGCTTTTTATTTTTTTGTGATACACATTTCAAGCCTCAGATGTGTTTTTACAAGATGGAAAGACGGGTAACAGAAGGGCACAGCTTCTGTTATGTTACTGTCAGCTGGGAGACGACACTTCAGTCTTGTCACACTGCTGTGCAAAGTACACTCGAGCAAAAACACTCACTTCTCACCAAATACTGCTGCTGCTCCTCTGCAGAGCTGGACTCCAGCAAACATACAGGCAGCAGCTTCCAGAACGAGGGGATCCGACTGATTTATTATTTACTATCTGCTGATACCAAGTACAATCTGATGCTATTTTCCTAGATAGTACCGCACTGGACAGAAGATGAAGGTCACGCATGTCAGTAGATGTGTTGTAGATCAGCTGTAGTTCCTGGTTGTTCCAGCAGGTGGAGCCTCTTTCTATTTAATACTATAGTGACCAGAGGGACAGTTATGTTGGCAAGCAGAGAGCATTGTGGGAGTTTAGCTAGCAACAGGCACTATGACAAAGACTTCTGTGATGTTTGATGACCTCCAGCCAGAGATCATGTTGGGATGAGAAGGTTTTCCTATGTTCCAGTAGTATATGTATGATTCAACTTACTATTGAATCCTTGATAAAGAAAATTATTCTGTGACAGAAGTTACAAACAAAGGATCAGATGCTCAGTAAAGCCAATACCAAGCGATTTTCTGGAATAATCAATTAGTTATTTGGTCTCTAAAATGTCAGAAAATGGTAAAAAATGTCACTCAAAGTTCAAGATGACAAGTCATAGCACTTCATTTGTCACAACAGCAGCACACGGGCTCAGTTTACTTCAATTTACAATCTATTTACTGCTCATCCTGTATGAATATGTGATAAAAATACTTGAATCTAGAATGACAAACGTCTTGTTTTGTCCACAACTCAAATATATTCAGTTAGCTGTCAACGAGAAGGAAAGAAATGAGAAATTATTCACAATAAAAAAGCTGGAATCAGGGTATTTAAACTCTTTTCTCTTAATATATCAATCAGAATGATTAAGCGATTATCAAAATATTTGGTGATTAATTTAAAAGCTGACAAATGATCAATTATTAGTTGCAGCACTTCTGAAAAATGAGCAGTTTTCTCAGTCTAAATGCTAAAATTTATTCCATCTTTCAGTGATATATTTGTCAAGAGATCAGTTATTATATACTCATATTATTAGAAGATTAATGTTATGAAAGGTTATTAGCATTTCTATTCGGTCACCATCACTTGATCTTTCACCATCGCTCTCTTCATTATTTCTCTTTTCTTCTCATTGTTGAATCATGAGCTCATTTGTTTTCTGGGTCAAATCCACATGTATCTGTTAGTTTGTCTTTCTTTTCCTTCCCGTTGTCTACATTTTTTTGTCAAAGTTTAGCCTTTGGGAGCGTAAACTGACCTGAACCTAAACAAATGTGTTGGGTTGCCGTGACGGGATGCTGCCGTTGCTGCAGCGTTACATCATTCTGCTCACTACACATTACAGTCGAGTTATTCTCACACCGAGCAGCACAATCAACAAGTCAGTGGAGGTTTATTCGTTCCAGTGGAGCTGAGCTACCAGGGAAACCTTCTGAGCACACCGAGGTTAATGCCAGCCAAGAAAAGCTGGCAGCCGGTGGACTTTTTGCAGCCATCTCCTCACATTTCTCTGCATTCTTGTTTTCCTGCTAAGAGATTTAGCTCTGAGAACTGCTGCACAATGGACCGAATGTTTCTTGTAGTCCTTCACGGCTTTGAAGGTTGTCACAAAACTATTATTTCACAGATTACTGCCACGCAAACCTTGAAAAATGTGATATTTACAAGAGTGGCTTCCATTATTTGGGCTGGGTTGTTGCACTGGAATATTATGATAAATGCAGTGCACTTACATAACACCTTTTTACACCTTAGCTAGGAGCTACAAAGAGCTTTATAGTGCGTCATTCACCCATTCACACACCAGCGGTAGCAGAGCTGCCATGCCAAGTGTCCGCCATTGTGTAATGTCTCTGTATAATATGGGGAACCTTGAATTTCAGAAACACAATAAAGAAACGATCAGTTTCTGTGGCTGCTGCATATTTTCAACCCCTGTATTAAAAGAGCTGTCGGGTATTGCGTAGCAGAGTCCAATATTATGCAGGACATAATGGGAAAAAATTAAACGAGCCATTCAACCATCTGCAGAGGAAACCGAGAGTTTTAGCAGATAAACATAGGTGGGTAAAATACACTACATTCCTGCTTTTCTGTCAGTAAGTGCAGCCCTGAGTGGATCTTGAAATCCTCTTTAACAACATCTGCATTTGTTTAGCAAGGATCAGAGCTGGTGTGATTTAGTTTGTCCTTGGGGCTGTTGTGCAATCAGAACTTTGTGTTTTTTGTTATTTTTGACTCATTTTCTGTCACCTTTACTGCTTATTCTAATGTGAATATTTATTCCTTAGTCATACCTGGACATATCCATATATAAATTCATCATGTCTTTATTTTTTTAGTCATATAGTACTTTTGTAATTCTTGACCTGCTTCTTCCAGCCTCATCTGCATGTAGCTGCTGTAACATGTAGAATTTAGCTTCAATTCAACAACAGCTAGGTATGTCCTGGTAGAGATTTTTTGTTTTTGTTTCTGCCCTGATTCGATTAGAATAATTTAATATTTCACGTTGTAGATCAGCTGTACTACCTGGTTGTTCCAGCTGGTGGAGCCTCTTGCTGTTTAATCCCATAGAGACCAGGAAAAGTGTCACTCAGACTACAGTTCATGTTAAAGCAGAGAGCATTGTGGAAGTTTAGCTCACAATAGGCATGGATGAACAAGGATAGTGTTTCTTTATTCTGGTAGCATAATTCACAGTTGCTTTTGTGATCTGTATTGTGTCAGATGTTTAAAACACCATTTACATCACAGAATAAATGTCCAAATGATTAATTTGTATTACATAATAATGATTTATTGATTGAAATGCTGTATTTGTTAAGAAAACAACATCTACAAGCATGGAGAGAATGTCCTGTTTTCTTATTAAAATAATTTGTCCAATTTGTGGGAGTTTAGCTAGCAACAGGCACCATGACAAAGACTTCTATGACATTTAATGACAAATGGAGGACAGTGGTTCTTTATTCTAGTAGCATATACAGTTGGTTTTTTTAATCTGTGTTGTGCCAGATGCTCAAAACAACATTGATCTCATATAAAAAAAAATGTCCAAAATGCTTCATTTGCCTTAAAAATTCGTTGAAAGGTACTTTGACCTGCCCTGATTGGGACATCCCAACAACATCTACGAACATGGAGAGAATTTCCTGCTTCCTTATTAATATAATTTGTCCAAATTATGGTGGTTCTTTACCGTTATTGCAACCTGATGGTCTCATTTAAACACCCTGTGGCTGTATAGGAAACCATCTGGGGTTGTTTATGACACAAAGGTCAAAAATGCTAAAAGTAAAACACACGACCTAAAGTCTGACTGAATGAAAAACACGGTGGCATCATGGGGCGGCTGATTATACTGTCTGGTTCCTTTCAAAGCACCATGAGCCAGTGTTTATTTCTTTTAATCCTTCGCTACCAAAGTCTCTCCGCCTCGCCGCTTTTCTTTTTTTTTCCTCTTTCTGACCTCTATCATTTCCAATAACACCATTTGAGCTCCATTTCTGGTTTGGTTTATTTTAGAAATGTAATAAATCTGGAGTCGTGTGAAAGCGGCTTATTTGAGTTGAGGACTGCTCTTTTAACCGGCCTGTCTGTTGGTCTTTTGTAGTTAAATCCTCGCGTCAAATCCAAGACAAGCTTCAGAGAGGCAGAGGAGTGTTTTTTTTCCAATCATCTGCTCAACGTCTGACAACATTTCTAAAGCGTCACAGAGCCGCTGTTTTTGGTTTAATTTCAGGCCTCTCTCATTTTCTCTCACGGATTCTCTAACAGCTATTCTGAAAAGTAATCTCATTTCTCCTCCATTCTTGTCTATTGTGATTCGGCTGCAGAATGACACTCGGAGAATGTTGATTGATCGACTCGTTGACTGATTGATTGTTTCCAGAGGCAGCAAAAACAAAGTTACAGAACAAATGAAGAAGATGACAGGAGTGCAAGTTACAAAAAGTAAATTAGTTTGACTGAGGAGTGGAAACTCCAACATCTCCATGTAACGCTGGTCTAAGTCATAAAATGTTGCATGAAAGTACTGCAGTTGTACATAGGTGATTAAATGGAAAAAAATCAATAGACTTTCCTTTGAAGTCAGAAGTTAAAGACCTTCATATGTTGTTTCTGCATATATGAGGGTTGATCAAACACTAAAACACTTCAACATTTGTACATAATTTACATAGGAATGAATGAATGAATGTATGGACATATTGAAAGATAGGGTTAGGGTTAGGTTGGGTCAGGTTTAGGGTTAGGGAAGGGATTTTTTGGGGGCTAGCATGAATTTTACCCATGACCAATCCTTTAGTTTGGGCTGATACATTTGGCCATCCAGAATGGGCTTTATCCATGACACCGCCTGTTTCTTTAAACTTTTTAACCACCTTCACCACCAAAAGTCAAGTGGAATCCAACCTTGGATGCATTAAATTCATCTGCTATCTTTCCATATGTCCATCCTTCACATCCACTGAGAAGTACCAGTTCAACTCTTTCTTCTTTTGACAATATTTAATGTGTGGAGGCAAAAAAATGATCGTTAATGAGATGTCCTATGTGTACAGATATTAGGGACACCCTGTACAGTTCTACCACACCGACTAGTGGTCTTAAAAACATTTGGAACACTTGTCCAGGTGTCAATAAAGTGTTGTCATGTGACCATAACACATTTTATGCACCACAAACAGTATTGGAACTTTTTGAACAACCTTTGTACGGCAGTTTGGAGTTGCTTTAGGCTCATTTCACCATTTATCAACAACTGGAGACTTGACATCTTGGTCTGAACAATATTTAGGCCTGATTTTTTGGTAATGTGAAGAGACTACAGATCCAGTCAGAAACCTGCTGAACTGTTCACAGACTCATCAGAGCTGCTAAGATAACATCAAACATGTTTGATCCACAGCGCTCCACTTGGAGAACTATTGGGTCATCCCAAATTTGTACCCATACACTACTGTTAAAAAGTTTGGGGTAACTTAGAAATGTCCTTATTTTTGAAAGAAAAGCATTTTTTTCAATGAAGATAACATTAAATGAATGATAAATCCAATGTAGACATTGTTAATGTGGTAAATGACTATTGTAGCTGGAAACAGCTGATTTTTAATGGAATATCTCCATAGAGGTACAGAGGAACATTTCCAGCAACCATCACTCCTGTGTTCTAATGCTACATTGTGTTAGCTAATGGTGCTGAAAGGCTCATTGATGATTAGAAAACCCTTGTGCAGTTATGTTAGCACATGGATAAAAGTGTGAGTTTTCATGGAAAACATGAAATTTCTTGGGTGAGCCCAAACTTTAGAACAGTAGTATACCTCTTTAGCTCATTACGGCAAGTAAAAAACTTTAACCTGAGCTCTGTTTTCACATACCCACCAACCCGACTGTTAGAATCGTTGACTGTATGTAAAACAAACCCTCCTGACATGCCCACTTGAATGAAAACCTGTTTACAAGACTGAGCCTCGCTGGTCTTGCTACAAAAGCAACCTTGCAGCGTGTAATTGAGGGAATTCAGACATCAGTGTTTTCCGTTTTGTCTTTCATGCTTGGCTGGATGTCAAACTCATGTCAGCTCAGAACAGCAGCAGCCTGTTGTGATCGCATCGCTGTCAAAGGGCCACAACACACTGAAACTTCACTCGTATGGAGATTTCTTTACACTTAAATGCTGTGTTTTACTTTTGTGCTGCTTCTTTGTATGTGTTGGAAACATGTGAAGGAAATGTCAGCATGTGTGAGAAGGAGAGCACATAAATCAGTAGCTGATATTTCCACACCTGACAGCTAATTACTATGCAAGAAGCGTGAAAGTCCATCTGTGGAAAGTGATCTGTGCCTGGAGTTCCTGAGCTTTTTCTTGTGGTATGTTCCTGTACAGGTTGTTTCACTTGAACGGAGGCGAGAGGAAACCCGAAGATGAGGAACGTGTCGCATCGAATCACTGTAATTCTGCAGCTCCTGCCTCGTCCTGCTGCATCTGAGGATCCCTGAAGTCCGGATGAACTCTGTTACTCTCCACTTCCTTCCACTCCACTTGGCTCGACTCGTAACCGCCGCTGATTGCCAATCCCGCCGGCCCGACCGGACACACGATGCCGAAAAAGGTCGTCTCCGTGGTGACGCCAAGGCTTTGATCTGACAGCCAAGACAGCTCTGATACGAGCTTATCAGTGGAAACAAGGTTTCTCGCTCCTCTCCTGGCGGCTCGTCCTCCTCATTTTCTTGGTTTCATCCCTTCCTGGAATATCCCCCCTCTCTGCTTTCTTGCCGTCTCAATTCCCAGCTTCTCCTCTTGCTCCTTTTCTTACCCTTCCTCTGACCTCTCCTCCCTCCATCCTCTTCCTCCTCTCTTATCTCTGCCTCCTTCCCGGCTCTTTTGAACTCACGTTCTTCCTCCCTCCAACCCTCTCCTGCTCTCGTAGACCTCCTTATCTCCCCATGGCCTCCACACTCCTGCGTCGGTTTGCACACGGACACACTCCAATTAAATTGAAGTTGATTATCTTCTCAACCAGAGAGTTAGACGACGGGCAGAGGGAGCTCCTCTGTTTCTGTCTTCCCAGTTTGGATTTATACCTCCTTTCCTCTTTAACTCACTCTCTCATCCAATCTGTCTTTAATTATAGAGTAATAATAAAAGAAAAAAGTAGCGCAGACTAATCGGGCCCTTGTCTTTATCTCCCAGAGGGTCTAAAACTTATTACTTAAAGGTGAGATTCTGATTTCCATTCGAGGTCAGAGGTGCAGAATGATCAGTGATAACAAAATCATTTTTTAGCAACTTCTATTTGAGTTCAAGACAGTTAAGAGAGCTGTTACATATTCAAAAATGGTGGGAGAAGAAGCACAGTTTGACCCCAGAACTTCGGAACTAAGTGAAGGACGCAACTTTGGAGTTCCCTCGAAATAATAAAGGTAGAACTGTTGCATGCAGGTGACAAAAACTGTATTTAAAATGGACAATCCACCGAAAAACAAACTAGCAGGGCCGCCTTACTACACGATATGAATCCTTGACAAAATTCCAGTGAGGTAGGTTGCTGCTCGGAGACGAGAAAGCCGCCTGACATGATTTACACCCGTAGTAAACATGTGGAGAGTCAGACTACATCTCATGGGATTGTTCCACCATAAACTGAGGTAGAGACATCCCGACAGTTCATCGATATTTATATATGGTTCAGACATTAGAACCTTTTCAGACAGAACTCGACAACTCACTGCTGCTCTTTGATGGGTGTTCTTCTAGATGGATATTTTCTCCTCGTTTTTCCTAAAAGAATTCTGTCCACACAACAGAAAAGATCCAACTCAAACAGGGAAAAAGCATATTGGATTCCTCTATATCTGTAATACGTCAAACACCAGAAAAAGTCCAAGTTATGTTGGAAACCACAGAGGCTTTAGCATGACGGTGAAGTTGAGTAGGAATGCCAAATAATTAGTAAATATGGAAAAACCGGTGCTAACCAAACAAAGAAGCTGCTCTATGGCTGCCATTGTTGTTGGTGTGATGTCATAATTTCACAAAACTTTCTTATTTTCATGTCCACAAAGAAACACACAAACAAGAGTTGCTGTTGTTGCTGTTTTAAAAAAAAAAAAATCTTCACAGTAGAGGGCAATTTAAAACAAAACGCTTTATTTTTTTCTGTTGCATTTAAAAATCACAATTTTCAAGACCTAAAAACACTCAAAAACGCATTAAATTTTGCACCCATCGGAACTGGTGAATAGTTTGATACTGTAGGAGAAACACACATTTACTATGTCTATTACGTGTGACCTACAGCTACCAAATTTGGGAGGCATATATAGCTCATCAGGACACACAAAAAAGCCATTGACACCCATAACCGAAACCCAACAGGAAGTTGTCCATTTTGAATTATGTGTCATGTTTTGGCCCAATTTTTGCATATTTTCAGAAGCTATAAACTCAAAGGGCGTAACAGCAAGAGAGTTTACATTTGACCAGGATGTACACCAGGCATGAGTGTTCAAAAGTTATCAAAAAGGTCAATATACAGTGACAGTGATAGCGCCACCTGGTGGACATTTTTGATGGCTTGATATGAACAGGAAGTGCTGTCTAACTGGTCTGTACATGCTGTAATCTGCCTCCAATTTTACGTTTGATCAGAGTCTTGCTCCGATGACATCCATATGCCGGAATGCACTCTCTGTCATAGCGCCACCTGGTGGACACGTGCACTTCCTTTGGATGTGGAAAAATTAAGAAGCCCTGGTCTGTCCAATTATGAAATATCCGCCTGAAAAATACTGCAGGTGTACAAGTTCTGTACTTTATTTCAGACTCAAAATGTACTTCATGAGACATAAAAACTGAATATAGATATAGCACAGTGTTCTAATGATTTAAAACATCATTTTCAGTGTGTTTCCAGGGTCCTCTGGTCGTCTTGGTTCCTGCTGTTGCCTTTATTCCTATGGAAACTGAGCTTCTTGAGTGAAAAAAGTCTGTGCAGATAAACACAATTATGTAGATATTTGTTCTACTGCCTGTATAGTTGTTTTATTTGTAGCTGGGGTTGAGATTGACAGGAGAATGTTTGGCAGAAAGCATCACAGCGGGATGGAGAATAAAGCTGATGTGAATCAGAAAGGAAGGGACTGTACTTTTAATAATAGTTGGTAGTCTGCTTTTTTTGCTGTTTTGGCTTCCCTCCATTTGACCGACTAAAAGTTTTCTTACTAATAAGCCAGTATTCTGTGCACTATGCAGCAGTTTTTTTCTGGATTATCTGTCTTTAGAGAACGTTTCCTTGTACTTTAAAGTGACGAATCCCTGAAAACTACCTAAACATATATTCCAAGACAACTTCTACTTGCTTACGGAGAGCTTAGTAAACTACATTTTTATGTTGCAGCCCATAAAATCCTGCCGTTGAGTTGCATGTTAAATCATTTTGAAGATTTGGTTCCATGCAGAGTTCTACATTTAGCAGGCGTCTGTTAAAGCAGAAGATGTGCTTTTAAAATGATACGATATTGTTGTCCTGTATCCGTGCAGCTGTAATGACAGGTCTTCATACCAGCTGAAGAATGGATATGTCACTGCTAAAATGTGCCTCATAGATCTACTTTACTCTTCCTCACAGTAGCGGAAAATCAGCTGGCTATTTATGAGTCCTTTGTGTGGAAAACACTCCAAAGACTCTCCTCTGTTTGGCCGCTAAGTTACACATCCGAAGCAGCCGAGTGGGGAAATAAGGCTTTATACTGATAGATGGCGTCTCACAGCGCTTACAGTACAAAATGTTCTCACATCATGTACTCTGAAGACTCGGCGAGCAGGAGGGTCTGACTTCCAGCGGCATTAAAACCGCATCCTAAAAAGCTTCAGCTGCTGCTTCCTCTCCTCCACATTTCACGTAATGGCCCGTGTTTTTTGGACTGCTGCTGCTTTTGATGCTTCCTCACACAAAGACAGAGACATTAAAAGAAAAGAAACCCTTATTTCCACCTTCCATCTGCGCAGCACCGAGCCAGAGATCTTTTTGCCTGCAGTCGGGGAAAAAAGGCTGCTTCTTCAAACCACAAATCACAATCACAAAGCAGTGTTTGAAGGACGTTTGTTTTGGTGGAACATGAAAATTTATACATAGCTGGATGGTAAACCTGCAGGAGTGTTCCTGTTAGACACAAAACATATTTAAATTCATGGACAGAAGTACAAATATGGGTGTATGTGGAAGTTGTACACAGTGTGGATAGTCTTTAATACCTTTAATACATTTATTTTATTCAATTTTAGATTTTTTGATGATTTGATTTCAATCTATTGCTTTTTATTTCTGCTTATGTCTTTTGGGCTATTGTAATTTGGGCATGATGATCCAATCTTCATAAAAACTTGCATTATTAAGCATGTAGTTTTCTCCTCAGAGGTTATTTCCTTGTCACATGCACACAGGCAAAGCTTCCTACAAGGTTTGATGTATAAAAAACATTTTCTGAGGTGACAGAAATGGTGGTGTCACTGCATCTGTAAACCTGATATTTCCTTTTACTTGCAGAGTTCTGCAGGACGACATTTTACTCTAAACAAAACTAGCAATGTGCAAACACCATGCAACACCAAAAAATTATGTTTCTATGCAACTAAGCTGCATTTTCATCTGAACAAAGCAGATATTCTAGCAAAATTTGAGACTGTGATGCAGTAAAGAAGGCTTCTACATTGAAGGAGCCACAAACTTTGAGTAACTGTGTCGTCTAAGTAGTCATACGATGAATTCTGGTAGCATTACGATGTGTTTTAACAGACAGAGTTGGACGTTTCCTGCTCCTCGTTTGCAGAAAGTTGAGGTTTAAGCGACTTTATGCAAATCAGGAGTGTCCGGCATGCTAGAAACTGCAGAAAAACATATAAACTAACTGCCGTTGATCTAAAATGTGGACAGATTCAACAACTGCACATCTTATTTCAGGCCCCAAATCTTTTCAGAAGCACATTTTGTTTGTAATATCAGTGAAAGCTTCGAAACAAGCCGCCATGTTGGTAGAAGCTTGGTTCAGTTTAGACAACAATATTACTGTTGTGGTTTGTGTACAAACGACTCTTTAACTACATGTTTAAAGCTTCAGCCACCTGAGTGTGAGCAGCAGTAAAGCAAGAAAAGCTCATATTTATACTCATATTTATCCAGAACTTGATCAAAAAATGGTCTAGGATGGCTGAGAAGAGTTTAAAAAATGACTAAAAATGGGTCCAAAACGACTTTTAAATTTCTTCAAACTATTAAAATTTTCCATAAAAAGTAGGAATTATTAATAGCTACATTTTTATAAACATTCATGGTCCTCAGCGTTGGATTTGTAGTAGGATCAAACACAAAATAAACAACCAAAACCAGACAGAAAATGACACAAAACAAGAAAAAAGAAACACAAAACAACAACATGGAGATTTTGTACCTCCACCTCTAACCCTCTACCTCTATTCCTCTATCTCTATCCCTCTACCTCCATCCCTCTATCTCTACCTTTCTACCTCTTCTGTCCCTCTCAACCCTCCAGCCAGCAGCAGATGGTTCCCCCACATTAGAGCCGGGTTCTGCTCGAGGTTTTTTTCCCTGTTAAAAGGGTGTTTTCCTGCCACTGTCTCCTTAGGGCTGCTCTGGGGTTCAGGCATATGGGTTCTGTAAAGTGTCTCGAGACAATTTGACTGTAATTGGTGCTATATAAATAAAATTGAATTGAATTGAATTGAAAAATGATGACAAAGACCAGACAAAGCTGTACAAAGAGACATGAAATCACACAAACAAGATTCTAAACCAAATTCTACAGAGACGTCGTTGCTAATCCAGTTGACTGCATTAATTATCCCAATAGAGGGAATGAAAGATGGTAAATATACTGACTGGTTTACTGGCTGTATTTCACTGAGGTCTGCTTTTCCACAGTTTGCTTATTTAATGTTAAATGTCAGCTCTTTGGTGATTGTTATTGCTCTATATCATCAAGCTAGGATTTATACTTTTCTGGATGATTTCCTCCAGATAAATGTATTAAAGGCTCATCCCACTATATGGATGGACACAGACGTTGCTTCTGGTCATGTGATCACATCTGCAGACCAACTGTTTGTGCAGGACACCAGAGATTCATGATGAAGAACATCAAAACATGTGTCATCGGTAACTCTTGCTCTTTTTCTCATGTGTCAGCAGAGAAAATCCATCTGTTGTCAATCATGAACAGGACAGAACAAAGGCGTGGCAGCTTTTTTTTTTTATTACTTTATGCCCTAAAAATTATTGTATTGGACTTCAATCCGTCATAAATGAGCCTGTCAGAGATTCAGCTTCCTGCAGAATAATTCATAAACCTCTGCATGTGCTGGAGATTAAATGGAATCTCTGAAAGTTTGAAGCACATCTGGAGACAAGCTGACACTGAAACTTTCAACATTTCATCGTTTTAGCCACAATAAGTCTTTGTATCTTCTGTATTCAGGCACAACCCAAGAAAAGGTAGTTTTATTGTCATTTTTCCTGAAGTTTCAGTCAAACTCCCAGCTTGATCTGCCGTCCTGGACGCCCTGAAACCTCGACAGAACCTCGTTTATTTCTTTCCTCCACTTTCTTTCTTTCTGCCTCAATCTGTCAAACTCCCATTTTCTTCAGCCTCACTTTCTCTTTTGCTTCTCGCCTCTTCATCCATCCTCCCATTTCTCTCCATTCTTCTGCTGTCAGACGCTGTCCCTTCTATGTTTCAATTATGGCTTTTTTTTCTTTCTTTCCTTCAAACCGTTGTCCCGAGAAGAAAAACAAAAAACGGAAAAGAATATAGAAGTCTGGAGATGCTTCGATGTGACCGACCTGTTGACCAGTGACTCTCCATCAGTACGATGACGCCGCATTAAAAACCAGCCCTGTGCTCTGAAAACCACATTTATATGCAACTAAACTGCATCTTTACAATATATTCTCATTTCTACAGGGGGTCCTCGCTTTATGACGTCATCGACCTACAACATTTCGTCGTTACGTCAGCACTGGTTACTGGAACTAGTTGATGAGTGGAGCGGATGAATAAGTCGTCATGGTGCTATCAGACGGCTTTGTTTCCATTCTCCGGTTGTACTCCACCTTGGATTGTGCTACATTCACTAACTTTTTGTCCTTCATTAAGTCAGACTCTTCTGATGCTTGGAAGAAAAGGAAAGCCGTCTCCATGGAAGTGAAATTAGATGTAATAAAACGCTCGAAACACCAACGAACATCAGTCAACTTGTACAAACAGTGCAACATATTCTGTTATCTTCTAGTAAAATGATTCATACATGCACGAAAGTCGTTGGTATTCATAACTTTTCCTAAGAACTGATCGATATCGTGATGCACATAACGGCAAGACAAATTTTTTACAATGAGACACAAAATGACAAAAACAAGACAAATGATACGAAACAAAACAAAAAACAGCCAAAAAATTTGACAAAAAAGTTACAAAGTGACAAAAAAATGGAAAAACGACAAAAAAGAGAAAAAATGATAAAATTGAGAAACAAAGTGACAAAAAAAATAGATAATACAAGCGAGACAAAAATGAGACACAAAATGACAAAAGAACAATGAACAGTCTAGCATTTTGCTTTCTGATTTAAACAACTTGTCATGGTCTAGAAATGATTTTAAATTTATAGTTTTACTAATTTACAATCTGCAGTTAATGTCTTCTCTGGAATTTTTACACTTTGAGGGCCAGATTGGACCCTCTGGAGGACCGCTTTTGGGCCGCGGGCCGCATGTTGGACACCCCTGGTCTCGAATAAAGGACTTTAAGCTCTGTCCCACTACGACAGTCTTACATATACTTTTCTTTTTAAAGGCTAAATAAATGCAGTTTTTCTGAATAGAAATGCATCAGATTTCCACACATTCTGCTGCTGAAGACTGATCGAAACAAATTAGTAGTCGATGGCGGGAATCGTCAAACGTGAGAACTCAAACAGTTTGTTTTGGGAATCGACTCGTTGCAGAAGCAGTGAGGGAGAAGGAGGCATCTCTGGAGTGTCGGTCGATCGTCTTTCTTTGGGTTGGAGCTGGTTTTAAAGAAAGCACAGAGGCAGAAATCCTCCCCGAGGCTGCAGAGGAGGCGAGAGCTTTGCACCTCCAAGGTCGGAGCCAAGACTCCTGATCTGACGCCAGACCGACTCTTCCTCCTGGAGGAGAGAGACGAGGGAAAACGTACAGAAACTATCTTAATCGCACTGCAGAAAATCAGTGTTTTAATGACAGCTGGGGGAGAAATTACACCTGTAGAGAATTATCCAAAACGCCTGCCACATGCTGCAGTTTGCACAAACAGTGGTTCAGTGTGACGGCTGTTTTAATGACCTGTGAAAATTACAGTGTTGTATTTGAAGTGGCTTTAAATTGCCAAGGATGTGGGAGGCAAAATTACAGGTTCAAAAGATGAAAGGCACCGATCCAAGGCAAATAATATGAAGGACCTGCTGAGATTAGTCTCTAATGAGGATTCTGATTTATTAGATCACATTCTCCAAAATAAGAGAAATGAAAGAGAAAGGAACCTCTGCACCGGAGCAGCTTCACGACTCCGGCTTCTGAAGAGGAGTTTTCGAGCATTTCAAAGAGATCTGTTTCTGTGGAGGATTTTGGTGTCACTCTGCCATTTTAGTGCTTTTCTCCACCGTCGAGGACTGCTCTTTTTCTTGAAATATAACACTCTGAGTCCACACTGCTGCTGTGTGCTCTGCAGGGATGGAGGCTTATGAACTTTCCTAAAGGAGGTGGAGGAGGTTATTCTCCCCCTCAGGGACCAGCTTCTTGTAAGTCAGTCCAGGTTTCAAATTTGCAACCTTCCATTCCAGCACTTAGTGGGTTTTTTTTCCTGTACCGCTTACCACCATTGTTTAGAATTTCTAGAAGGAACCTCCAGGGTACAAAGTAAACCACGGAAAGAATATTATTGCAATGTTCCAATGGATGGATGATGGGCGGACGGACGGACGGACGGATGGACAAACAGATCAACGGACAGATAGATGGATGGACGGATGGACAGACGGACAGACAGATGGACAAACAGATCAATAGACAGATAGATGGATGGACGGACGAACGGACGGACGGATGGGTGGACAGACAGATCAATGGACGGAAGGATCAACGAACTGATGGAGGGACGGACGGGCAGATGGACAGATGGATGGACGGACAGACGGACGGATGGAAGGACGGATGGATGGACGGACGGACAGACGGGCGGGCGGACGGACGGACAGATGATTGGATGGACGGACGAATCAACAGACGGACTTTAGTTAAATCTGAAGGTGCAAACAGCCAAAACAATCAGAATGAAACATCTGTCAGACTAGAAGTCTTCTCTAACATCTAGAAGAATCTCCAGGGTGTAAAATAAACCACAGCAGGAAGAATGTTGTTTCAAAGTAGCATGGCATGACGCTAATTATACTGAAAGGATATGGAGGCCTGAGAATCATTTAATTCCGAATGTGCTGCAGCTGTTAGATGAAAAACACCTGTCAAGAAGGAATCCAGAAATTAGGTTGGACTGCTATTTTTAAATCTGCAGACCACATGTTTTAAATCGCACGTTTCATTGTTGTTTGCATTCAAAGCTTTATTTACCGTAACCCGTTCTTTTATTGTGACAGCAGTGAATGAGCAGCAATGCAGCAGGAAAAGGACCAAAAACAAGCTTTTACTCTGTTCTAATTATAGTGGGGTTAGCATGTAGTTTATTCTTATGGTTCCAGATATAACGCATTGTTTGAATAATCAACAAAATAGAGTAAACGGCAAAACGTTTGTCCCACTGTGAATGAATCAAACAGCTAAAAGAATACTTTAAGATGACTTTAAAACATGTAGTTTGACTCAGGTCTGCTGTTGAGGCTGTTTTGTTGATTCTAAACCTCCACTATGTTGCTCAAATTGGGATTTTCTGGCTCTAAACTTTTGCTAAAATGGTGACAAGCTTCTAAGCATCCCTTCAGAAGAATGTGTCAGTGATTTCTGTGGTTCTGATTCAGATTTCATGTTGCCTTCCAGATCTTTAATTTGAACATAAACAGTGCACTTAATGTGTAAATGCATGAAGATGTAACTGCAATTTTACTAAAGCAAATGTATTACTTAAAAAGATAGGTTGTATCAGCATAGATCACATCAGTGGGTCTGATTGTCTTTGGACTCAGAGGAACATATAGCAGATCTGTAAATATTGGATATTTTCCTGACTTTGGTGGTCAGTTGTTGATATTTTGGTAAAAATTTCATCAAAATGTCAAAACTGTCTGTTTTGTGCACAACTTCAACACATGACAACCAAACGTAAATCAGGTTTTTGATGATGTGTGCTGCAGACTTTCACTATGTTGGTCGCATCTTATAGATAGAAAGATAAAACGATTGACTCTGTTGATCCTTTGCAGGACAGTGTGTTGTTAGAGCAGCTACAAATAGTCAAACCCCACATCTGACAACAAGCAGTAACAGGTTTCAAAGAGAATCTGTTCATAGACAGTAAAACTTAGTAAAAACTATGAATAAGGTGATCAGATGCTTGTAATATGTCATGTCAAACTATCCGTCCGTCCGTCCATCCATCCATCCATCATCCATCCGTCCTTCCGTCCGTCCATCCATCCATCCATCCATCCATCCATCCAGGCTCCAAAAAGTAACTGAACAGATCATGTTAGAGGCCAAAATGGCAAAAACACACATGCAGCTCTTCTTCTTCTCCTTCCTCTTCTTCATTTTCTTCTCCTTCATCCTCTTCTTTTCCTTCTTCCTCTTCTTCTTCTTTTCCCTCTCCTCCATCCTATTTCCTCCCTCAGAGCCAGCAGTCAGGATCTGCTCTCCAGTCTTGGACGGAGGAGCTGGCCCTTGTTCCAAAGAAAATGTGCTGGTGTCCTCCTGAACACCAGGATGTCTGTTACCGTGTGGGTCTTCTGATGTAATATCACAGAGAACATCTGTCTGTGGCATGTTGAGGGGGGAGAAGGATATGCAAAGCCCTGCACTTGGCTGGTTGTGTTGTTGTGTGTCTGTGTGTGCGACCGTTTCACAGCTTTTATTGCTTCATAAATCTGTTGGTGGAAGCTGCTGCAGGACCGTTAGTGTGGCTCTACATGTGTGTTTGTGATCATACCCACCATGAATACTGAAATCTACCACATGATAGAAGACAGTCATATATCTGGATTTATGGAGTCTGTACTATGTGGAATTGTACATTTTTCAAATTTAAATGTATTTTTGTTGTCGATCCGATCCTAGTACTAATTTGACACCATTTTTCACAATAATATACACTTTAAGTACATTAAAGTTATTAGAATCACTCTGCTGTAGGTTTGACAGCTGCGGTGCATTAAGACACCTGTGTGACAGCCGACAGGTGAACTTCCTGCTCAATAAAATGGATTCTGATCAGTTAAAAAAATGCATCAATCATTGAGATTGGAACAGAATGTATCTACGTTTGATTTTAACACAGGAAAACAATGATCACATCATTTATTGTTAACTTAATTAATGACGATGGATGGATGGATGGATGGATGGATGGATGGATGGATGGATGGATGGATGGATGGACTTAACACTTTGGTTAGGTTTGAAGATTCAAACCTCCAAAACAAGTCAGAATAAACCCTGGATCAGACTACAACTGTTCTATGAGATCTGTCCGTCCATTTTATTCACATTGCCCGGGTTTAGGTCTCACTGGCAACAAAGAAATCTGGTCTTTCAGATGTTTCTCTCCTTAGCAATGTTTTCCAGTTCCTCCTGGGGGATATTGAGCTGTTCCCAGGCCAGATGAGATATGTGGTCCCTCCAGATTGTTACCTGGGTTCTACATCCAGTTCCCAGAAACCTCTAAATAAAACATCTTAATCAAATTCTTGCAACATCTCTGTCAAAAAGAGCATCACCTCTACTCCCAATTCCTTCTGGATGTCTGAGCTCCTACATAGGAAACTCTTTATGGCTGCTTTTCCCTGAGATCTCATTCTTCCAGTCATTATCCAAAGCTCACGACCCCCGCTGAGACTGACTGGTAAATCTGGAGGCTCGTTTTGACCATTCAGCTCCTTCTTCACCATCTCACGTTGCATTCTCTCTTCAGTTGTAAACAAGATCTCAAGATACTCAAGTTCTTTCGCTTCGGGCATCAACCAGAGGTTTCCAGCAGACAACCATCTCAGCTACAATTTTATTTCTTATGAAAACATTCTGAGAAAGTTCTGCAAAGTTTATTTTTTACTCCCAGATTGTTCCTGAAAGCAGGGTATGGTTGCCTAAAGACATTCTGAAAGTGTTCTTCTTAAAATATTTGCTGAATGTTGCATCCAGAACATCCTTCATTGTGGGAATGTTTTATGGAAGAACCTTCTACAACAACAACATCCTTCAAACATCCTTAGAACATGGCAGGCTGAATGTTCCACCGGTGTTAATATGCCACATTAGAGGAACGTTATTTAAACACATTCCATCATCTGAGATCTCACTGACATCTTGACAACATTTTAAAATGTTCTTCTTTTGTTGTCATCATCTGATAAAACCCTCCAAACGTCGTCTGAATGTTCCAATTAAACCACTAAGTCTTCATTAGATTTTACAAGCGGCTCTGCTCCCTGAAGGCCACACGTCAAAAAGCTGTCAGACTTATTTTTGGTACAACATCAACACATCCAAAGCTGTGAATTATGAATATTATGTACATTATTATGTGTAATATTTGTACTTCCAGACACATCTGTGCACAATAAATATTAATAATAAATATCTCTGCAGTGTTAATATGTCTATATCAGTATTTCTACTCATGAAAGAATCTGAGCAGCACCACTGAATTTGGACAATCAGAACTATAACTTATTTATTTTTTATTTTTCTACTGACATTTGTTAAATGCTTCCACTCTCCCCCTTTTCTGTTGTAACTATGCTAATTTTAGAATTAATTAAGGAGTATCACATTAACTTCATATTGAAATATAGCTTTAAAACATTCACTGAACATCAGATTTCTTAAAAACATTATTAGAATAGACAAGGTGAAGCTAACCCTGTACCAAAAACACTCGGTTTCTATACGACACTGATTTGTTTTCATTCATATTTTCTAAAGAAATGTATTCTCCTGAAAGTTAAGACTGTGGTGTTGTAGGACAGGCCTTTAAATTGAAGGAGCCACAAATCCAAGCAAGTAGGCTGGAAGACTTTCAACACATCCTTTATTATTACACTTAAATTTAAGTTTCATCAGTTTACATCTGGTTTTCACTCACTGTTTGATAAGATTTAGGAAAATATCACAGTTTAGTTGACACTTCAACAACAATAACTACTTGTTGGAAGCTTAGGCACCAAAAGTCTGGATTCATGTAGAAATGTCCTTATTATAGAAAGAAAAGCAGTATTTTTTAAATGAAGGTAACATTTAATGAATCATAAATCCAGCCTAGACATTGTTAACGTGGTAAATGACTATTCTAGCTGGAAACGGCTGATTTTCAATGGAATATCTACAAAAGTAACTACTTGGTCGAAACTTAAGCACCAAAATTGCTTGGCTTAGTTTGGAAAAATATCATCATTTGGGTTCAAATATGAAATTTTCACCATATATTTGAAGCTTCTCCTCGATTTATTTTTTTTTGGGTTGCCAGGTTGGTGAGTTGTTCCCCATCTAAAATATGATTGGATGCGAGTGCAAGTTTGAATGGGAGTGAAAGTAAAGCAGTAAAATAAACACAGAAGATATGTTGATTTAAAACTTGTTTGTGATCCATCAGGACGAATGTAATCTGACAGAGAATGTGGTTTAGTTGTCGGAACAGAATTCCTGAGAGGCAGATCTCAGGTCGTTTTAAGCAATAATTACATTTGCTTCAAAAATCTGTCAAACCGAGCAAGACAAAAGTTCTTCCGGCAGACAAAGTTGAGATTAAACGCACTTTTTTAAAATATCTTCTGTTGGTTTAAAATCAGCCTCTGCAATCAAGCCATCAGTCAATCCATTTTTAAAGCGGCTTCCTGCTCCCTTCCCCTCGGCCCACCGCCTGTCACTCTCAGCATTTACAAACCGTGCACAAAGACCCCCCACTCCGACGAGCAGCGCTGCACATTTTAACTTCACAAACGGGCCTTTTTTTGTGCAGCTGTCACGAAGCCATCACAGCCGGGTTTAGTCAGAGACAGAGGAGTAGATTGAGAGAGGAGGGATATTGACAGAGAGAGTAAGAGTGAAAAAGTGTGACAGAGCGAGATGTCACCCACGCTCTTTTGCTCTTTCTGAACAAGTCGCACGGTACCGACTGAGTGACGCCGCTCCCACGTTTGACTTTAAAAAAAAAAAAAAAAAAAAATAGACTTTTCTGCTTTTTTTTTATTCACCACTTGTTAAAAGGCTTTCAAGGTCTTTGTAGACTTTGGTAAAAGGCAGCAGAAGAGCAGAGGTGTGTGCAGCTTCCCACCGGAGAAAGAAACAGTAATTCAGGTGTCTGGGGTGCCGCTGCTCAACTCAAGTAAAGTCTTGTCAGTGCCGAGCCGTGTGAACTGAGCCGGTTTTGCATTTCAGAGTCTGAGCGGGTACCTTCGGCAGTGGATTTGAGCGAAACAATAGAAGAAAAAAAGTTTCCACTACATTTTACAGTTGTGCTTGGTGGAATCATTAATAGATGACAAAGAAATAGGTACTGGTTTAAAATTCTTCCAGTATGTTCAACCTGGATGGAGGGATGGATGGATGGATGGATGGATGGATGGATGGATGGATGGATGGACGGACCAATGGATGGATGATGAATGGATGGATGGACAGACCGATGGATGATGGATGGATGGATGGATGATGAATGGATGATGGACGGACCAATGGATGGATGATGAATGGATGGATGGACAGACCAATGGATGGATGATGAATGGATGGACCAATGGATGGATGATGAATGGATAGATGATGAATGGATGGATGGACAGACCAATGGATGGATGATGAATGGATGGATGGATGGACGGACCAATGGATGGATGATGAATGGATGGATGGGTGGGTGGATGACTAGATGGACGGACGGATGGATGGATGGACGGATGGATGATGGCTGGATGGATGAATGGACGGACGGACCGATGGATGGATGGATGGATGATAAATGGATGGACGGACAGACCAATGGATGGATGATGAATGGATGGACGGACAGACCAATGGATGGATGATGAATGGATGGACAGACCAATGGATGGATGATGAATGGATGGACAGACCAATGGATGGATGATGAATGGATGGATAGACGATGGATGGATGGATGGGTGGATGGATGGACGGACAGACCAATGGATGGATGGACGGATGTATGGACAGACGGACCAATGGATGGATGATGAATGGATGGATGGATGGACAGAAGGATGAATGGATTGATGAATGGATAGATGGATGGATAGACAGATGGATGATGGATGGATGGATGGATGGATGGATGGACAGACCAATGGATGATGATGAATGGATGGATGGACGGATGGATGGACAGACGGACCAATGGATGGATGATGAATGGATGGATGGATGGACAGACGGATAGATGAATGGATGGATGAATGGATAGATGCCCTTGAACAAGGCTTTTCATCCCATCAGACACTTTAGTCTGAAGATGAAAAAGGCCAGAACAAATCAGAATAAAACATCGATCAGACTACAACTCTTCTTTCAGATGTTTCTCTGCTTAGTAATGTTCTGCAGTTCCTCCTGACGTATACTGAAGTGTTCCCAGGCCAGATGAGGTACATGATCCCTCCAGACAGTTCTGGGTCTTACTTCTGTTTTCTTTTCAGAGTCTTAGCAGTTACCTTCTCCAGTGGATTTGAGCTAAACAAAATAGAAGAAGGTTCTAATATGTGTTTGGTGGAATCATCAGTGGTCGACAAAGAAACAACTTCAGGTTTGAATTTCCATCCAATACGTTCCACCCGGAGGATTTTTAATGACTAGACTTTAAACTACTGATCTGTAAAATGAGGATTAATCTGGGAGCTCGGAGCCTCCTGTGGTCCCTCTGGATGAAGACAGATGTTCCTCTCTGACAGCTGTTGATGTGGTCTCAGGGACCCTCCATGACTCATTGTTTACACCTCATCTAGTTTTTATTTTTTCCAGCATGACATAAGCAACCAGCCTTCATCTGCTCCAGTGTTCAGCCCAGACAGAATTTAAACTCTGGGACAAACTGACAGATGCGCAATCCTGATATATTATAAAGCTGAAACAGCTAGTGTGTTCGCAAACACTCACATATCTACACTTTCTTCTAATTTTAGCCTTCAGTTCTGCAGTTTCTGCTTGTTTTCTATTGTGTGATACGAGAAATGAGACTGAACGACACAGTAAATGTGTACAAATCTACAAAAAATGGACACAAACAAGACACAAAATGACAAAAAAATGAACAAAATGACAAAAAATAGACAAAAAAACATAAGCAAGACAAATAGAAAACACAAAACGAGAAAAAAACATGAGACAAACGATAAAAATCTCACAAAAAAGACAAAAAACAAAAACAAGACAATATATTACAGACATGAGACACAAAACGACAAAAGAACAATGAACAATTTAGTATTTGACTTCATGATCTAAACAACTTGTCATGGTCTGGAAATGATTTTAAATGTATAGTTTTACTAATTTACAATCTGCAGTTAATGTCTTCTCTGGAGTTTTTACACTTTGAGGGCCGGATTGGACCCTCTGGAGAGCCGCTTTTGGCCCACGGGCCTCATGTTGGACACCCCTGGTTCAGATTATGGTATTGTGTTTTTGACTTTTCTTATTGTTGAAGATGGCCTCTGATGTTAGAAGTCTGGTGTGATTGGTTTGATATTTTGAAATAAAAAATGAGGCAACAAAAGTTATTTCTCAAAAAGTTCTGCAAGTAAAATATTTTATAAATGTAGCTGCCAGGAGTTCATCAACAACAAATACAAAGAAGTATTAAAAGCAGTTCTGGACATTTTATTATTTGCTTTTTCTTTCTGTTATTCTGCAGTTCTAGTTAAGTAGAGAATGTGAGACTCTTCATCTGCCGTCAGGTGTTTTATCTGAGTAAAATCTCAAAATGAATTCAGACGGCAGTTTTTAGGTTGTCAGGTTTGGATTCTCTGTTTACATCTCGCCTGTTGAGGAACGTGGCAGCTTTAAAACCAGAAAATATAATGAAATGCAGTGAAAATTATGTTTGTTCACCTGACAGTGATCACAGCGGGATCTCCTGAAACTCACAAAGTTCCCTCTGAAGTTTACTTGAGAAAATGACAGCTCCATCTACAGTTTGGAGATCACATGATGTGAAATAACTCATGAATAACTACTGAACCTACAGCCGGCTGTTGCCAAGAAACAACCTAAATATTTGCATAAATATTCACCGTCACTGTCTGGATGGAAAACAAATCTTCTCCAAGTCTCAGTTCTCCATCAGAGGATCTCTCTAGACTTTGCTGCATTTATTTACCCTCCACCTTAACAAGCCTCCCAGGACCTGCTGCTGAGGAACATCACGATGCTGCCACCACCGTGCTTCACATTAGGATGATTGCAAAACAAGCTGACTTATTTTAACTTCCTTAACTAACACATGTACACAAACATACAATCCCACTAACAGTGGACCATCCAAACAAGTGTGGACCTCTATTTCTAGGCATTTTAAAGAAGCTAGAATGAAAAGTTATTATTTAACTTAGCTATTTGCTTTAAAACTGTGTTTAAATATGTATCTACAGGTGTTCTACACAAGAATTATGTGAAACTACTTTACCTAATGTTGCATCAGGCTTCACTTCGAGGACGTTTTGATGGTATAATGTAGCAAATACACATAAGAGAATAAAAGAGTGAATCTGGGTCACGTAGTTGATGTGTGGAATGAGCAGGGATTTCTGCTGCCGAGTGAATGCAGCCTTTATGAGGAGGAGTAGCTGTGTTTAAGATTCAGCACGTCTCTGCAGACTGTCACCCACACAGCCATGGTATATATGAGTGTTCTGCACTGAAAACCCGGTTTTAGCCATCATCCAGGCGCTCAGTCATCCACAATTTCATCCATCATAGACGTGGCGCTCTAAAATGAAAACCTGTTTTTTTGAGGTCAGTCACACACAAACACACATTCCCATTTGTGTGTAAAACAGTGAAAACCTGCTTTCGACACTCTGCAAATTAGTCAGGAACGTGTTTAAGAGGCTTGTTAATTGCAGCCAAAATTTAACGAGCAGCTCAATCCCTGATTTATTAAGACCACTTATGTAAATCAGGCCAGTTGCTATTTTCCAATTAGACACTTGAGGCACGGTACCGGTGCAACAGAAACCCTACGTGAAAGGAAAAGCTTAATTAGAGGAGCCATGAGAGAGCAGCCTGCGATGATACAAACACTGCAGGTCTGGCTTCAGTCTTTACAAAGTCTTCTTTATTCTTTTTTCCTTTTTTATTGCACCAAATGTTTATACTGATGAATGGATGGATATTAGAGCTGCTCGAATGTGGCCACCATGATAATCAAAAAATACTATGATCAGTATCGAGACTAATATCATTTATCAGAGTTATTTTCAATGATTTTAGGGACAAAATGTTTTTGTCTCACTTTGTACAAACTGTGCTACTTATATGCTCCAAAATTTTGCATTAAGACTTTACATAAATTCAATGCATTTCTTAGCATCATGTGACACATTTCCATTCTACCTTGTGTTAAAACAGCTGTATTTTCCCTAATTAATGATGCCAGATTGGTTCCACCTGCATTAAATAGAAGATCTATGGCTTAAAATGAACTGAATCCACCTTGTTTGAGGACGTCTTTATGGTAAAACCAACATTAATGCACAAATCCAGCTGTGAAACCTTGTTGACTGCTCCACTGATCTCTGTTGTGAAAGTGATTTACCTGTCAATAGCAACGCTACCTGTTCATGTAAAGGTTGCTGTATTCATGTTCAGGGGCGACTGCCAGCTCAACTTGTTGGTTTATTATTGCAGATTTCCATGCAGCAGTCAGTTTAGATTCACTCACTGAACATAAGAGCTGCTCTGTCTGCCAGCCATCTCCTCTACCTGCTGCCCACACACTCACCTGTCAGGTAGAACATGAGAGCTGGATTTTAACTTGACATTTCCAGCCTCTGGTTATGTGTGCAGGAGACTCACAGCAGATTCTTCCCCTTAATGCACCGAACAGCTGCTAAATCTGCAGCCTGCTGTTACCTGATGGCAGGTTAGAGCCGTTTAAGTGGACCAGTAGGAAGCTTTACGTCGCCCAGGGCAGAGCTGGATGGTTGAACAGGAGACCAGGTAATGATGTTTTTCTCATCTGGACTCTTCTGTAGCTTTCATGGAGGTCAAACCGAAGCAGAGAACATCAGATTCTGTCCATCAGCAGCTGGATGGTTTAACCTTCATGTGGAGGATCGTCATGGTGACCAGAGGAGGGTCTGCAGCTACCATCAGGGGAAGAAACAACAGTTTAACCACCAGGAGATGCTCACTGTTTTCTTCAACATTCATGTTTTTGTGCATCGTGAATGAATCCCTCAGAGCTGGACGGTTAAAGCAGAGTTCTGTTGTAACATCATGAGGTGAGAACATGCATTTGTTTTCAGCCACAACAACACAACCATCGCTTTTCCTCTGTCCTGCACCACATTTGACTCAGTGTGGCTTCTTCCTCGGGAGGTTGTAACATGAAATTCAAGTTGCAGCGTTGCCATTTTCATACAGTTTTTCACACATTCAACTCATTACAAATGGTGCTTGAGAAATTTTTAGAAGCAGACTTCAAATAAATGTTGCAGGAGCACTGGGAGCAGAGTATGGCTGCACAAGGAGACGACTAAAGGCCCATTCTCACAACTTTATGAGACTAACTAGAATAACATACAGCCACTAAAACTAAGGTTTCTGTTCAGGAATGCAAGCAAATAACTACAATTTGGCCTCTCAATCAAAAAACAATAACGTGCTTTACTATTTTTCCTGCTTTTTTGTTCAACAGTAAATTGAATTTTTTTGTATTTTAGCATTAAAGATGACATTTTGATAAAAGAGCTGCACATACTGGTGGATTAACCATTACATAAACATTTACCTAAAATTGGCCTTTTTAGCTCCTTATATGTTTTTAGAGCCCATCTCTGTGGTGCATTTGCTCCCACTTAAAACTGAATATTCATCTGCCATCAATATATTTCACTCCATTTGGTGCTAATTTCTAAACCTACCTTTTATTGTCAACTTTAACTTCAACTTAAAACAAAAAGCTCATCTTGACTGTAAACTTTCTGATGGAATGGATTTGTAACACTTAAAGTGCTTCTGTACTGTCTTTGTACTAGGTATGGCCGCATAGTTACCTTTAATCAAAGTACTACAGTAGAAAGGAGGAAAGGCCAGATCAGAAGACTCTAAATTCACAGGAGCCCAAGGTGTGCGAAAACAAGGGAGATGACACAGTATTAAAAGACAATTTGCATTTAATTGCAAAGTTTAAATTGTGAAGGGGTTTGTACACAAAAAAATAGCGCTTTCAAAAATAGAATAAAAGATAAATAAAATGAAAAAAAAAACAGTCCTTTTTGTCTTTAGTGTTTTTTTTTTTTTAAGTCTTTCAGTGTCAATTTTTCAGAGTTCTGTGTTCACGGTTATGTTTTTAACCAGTTGGGTTACAAGCTACAGGTTTGTTCGACTCTTTGGTCTGACGCTCACCATCAAGTGCTGGAAGTTGATCCTTGGTTCTTCTCAAGATTTCCAAATCCGATCCAAAAAAAAACCCCGACCTGAGGAACAGGTCAGAATAAAGCAACTTAAACTATGACCTGCAGTGTCTATAGCTTGTTACCCTGTTTGTAAAGGCTTTACAATAGTTTCTACATTCTTTTTCCACGTTGTACAACAATTTATAATTCAACATCAACCTTCTACATTACCAGATTACCAGTAAATGAAATTAAAATAATTTACATTTAGTAATTAAGTAATTAGATTATCTGCTCAAAAGTATAGGGTGACTACACCTATAAATTAATCCAAAACTGCTTTAGAAGTGGATTAGAAATACAATTGGCTTGTAAATGTACCCGAATATATCAAAATTTAGGCAAAGTGCAGGTAAATGCACTTGACATTAACACAGATTCGCTACAGTGTGCTGACACAGATTAGCACCATAGAAAATAAAAACGAGTGCTAACAAACACAAAATACAGCACATTTCACAACTTTACAACATAGTTTTCACAGGAACCTTCAAGTAACATTTGTTATCTGGTAAAATAAACCCATTGTTAGGCGTGTGGCCTCAAAATATGCATTTTCTTTGAAGAAAAGCTAGTAGAATTTCCAATCGGAGGTTAGCATTTAAGCTAGCGGCGATTAGCATGCTAAGTTAGCCCACACACACACTCAATGGGACTTACCATGCTAAGCACCACGCGCAGCAAGGGGAATTCCAGCTCACGAGGGTTCACAGCCTTCAATCTCTCAATATCTTTAAATTTAACAAACGAGTTGTCATTATATTTATATATTTCAATGCTTACACAAGTTTTAGTGGTTTTCTGCTCACCAAATCTCCGAATTTCTCCACAAAACGCTGCTACTGTCGCGTTAGCTTTTCCACCATAGATCAACCATCTCTTTCTGTCCGCGGCTCGAGCGTGTCTGAGGATCACGTACAGGGTACGCGCAGCTCGAGAGCAGGACGGGAGGTGACCCCTACCTGATTGGCTGATATTGACATTGGGTTATACGGCCATTGGCTGTTTAAGTTGTCAAGCAAAAATCCCTAAGTTAATCTAAATATGCGTATTTATTTCTTGTGTTTCTAACTATTTATCAGCATCTTTACTGAACTTCTATTTTAATGTTTTAATTTTTTTTTCAAAGCATGAGTATTTATAGTTTTATTCCCGTTTTCAACACTGGGTTACAGATTCAATCAAATATTAAGCATTTCTAAATGTTTCTACTGTTATTTCCAGGAAAAGTGAGAAAACGCACAGTTTGCTCACACAGTTTGCTTCTTAAAAATTACATTTTTAGCTCCAGAATTTATGTAAGAAGTGAGCAGATGATGATTTTAAACTTCGTGAATGCAAATTTCACCCAAAAATACAGCTGGGATGTACACTGGAGAACCCCATGGACTACGAGAGCATCTTGATATTTAAATACAGAAAACAACGTGCCGGGACACAAAACGACCACAAAGAGACACAAAATACCCACAAAGAGACAAAAAACAACTACAGAGACACAAAACGACAGAGACACAAAACAACCACAAAGAGACACAAAACACCCATAAAGAGACACAAAGTGACCATAAAGAGACACAAAATGATCACAGAGACACACAAAACTGCTGCAAAGAGACACAAAATGGCCAGAGACAAAAACACCCATACTGGGACACAAAATGATCACAGAGAGACACAAAATGGCCACAATGTGACACAAAACAACCACAAAGAGACAAAAAAGGACAAAAAAGACAAAGAGACACAAAACAACCACAAAGGGAAACAAAACGATCACAGAGACACAAAACAACCACAAGAGACACAAAATGACCACAATATGACACAAAACAACCACAAAGAGACACAAAACACCCATAAAGAGACACAACCCAAAATGATAACAGAGAGACACGAAATGACCCCAAAAACACATAAAACAACCACAAAGAGCAGAAGATGACTTCAAACCTTACGAACACAAATTTCACCAAAAAGTACAGCTGAAAAGTACACCAGAGAACCCCACGGATGCTTTGTGTAATGAACGACTCATTACATGCACAATGTTAGTCAAAAACCAGGTCAAAGAGCAAAAAAAAAAAAAAAAAAAGTCGGACACTCAGCCAGTTCTCCATTTCATCCCCTTTTCCAGTCAGTCAGTCATCGTCCGGCCTTCTAGACAGCCACACTGATGTCCTCTGGTTGAATCTTGAAGGTCTGTTATCAGCGAGGACACGCACAGTTAATCACATTAATTAATCTGACAGGCTTTATCAAAGACATTATGAGTGGAGAAGAATGGAGGGGAGGAGAAAGTGACGTGGAGAGGATGGAAGCCCAGGTGGGGAGGAGAAGACTGGAGAAACGATGGGTTTATAAATTTGTCATTACGCAGGCAGGGAGAGGAAATTAAAGGAGGACAAAAGGAGGCGAGCGGACAGATGCTGCGACGGTGGATGTGAGTTGGGTTACTTTGCGGTTAATCCTCCATAATTCTGCCTCGTTTCACAGGCGCAGAGTTTCCATAGGAGCTCATTAAAGGCTTATGAATTCGCTGGGGTCACTTCTGCTGGTCAGCGTCTGATTTCAGAAGCATTATGTACATAATAGGGCCTCGTTCGGTGGAAAACACGACAGATTAGGGCTGGCAGGACGACGACATTAAGGAGGAAATACTGAAGAGCCGAGGAAAAATACTGGTTCATGATATTCTACAGTACATTATGGGGTATTGTGCTCAGAACAAAGCTCCGACCTGACGACTGGAGCATCTTGACATTTCAATACAGCAGCCGACGTGGCAAATACAGGTGTGATTCATGGTATGAATAATAGATGGAGCCCATTTAGATCCTCCATTTAGATGTTGAGCATTTATTTAGGTTCAGAAAGACCTTATCAGATGCAGCCGTGAGTTTATGGCCCTCAACAGCCAAAATCCATCCATCTTCTGCTTATCCGAGGTGGCAGCAGCTTAAGGAGGTCACTCCAAACATTCACCTCTGCATCTACATTTTCCAGAACTCTGGAGGGGTTACATATCTCATTTGGCCTGGGGAACACCTGGGTGATCCCCAGGTGTTCCCAGGCCAGATGAGATATGCAACCCCTCCAGAGTTTTCCTCCAAGTTGCCTGGAAAACCTCTAAAAAAAAAGGCACCTCACAGGGCCAGTCATTCTACTCCGAGCTCCGTACTCGAAAAACAAACTATTTGTATTAACTAGACAGAGTTAAAAGGTGTCAAGTTATTAAAATCAATCCAGTATATATATATATATATATATATATATATATATATATATATATATATATATATATATATATATATATATGTATATATATATATATATATATATATATATATATATATATATATATATATATGTGTGTGTGTGTGTATATATATATGGTGGACAACAGAATATTTCTGTAATGCAGGACAAAAACTGTATTTCTGCATCCAGTCTGTCCCTTGATGCTATACTGCAGGTGGAACCTTGCTGTAAAGCTCCAGTAGAACCCTGTCTGAATGTAGTATTAGAGTAAATGTAATTAATGAGACACAAAACACCCATAAAGAAACACAACGTGAAACAAAATGATAACAAAGACACACAAAACAACCAGGCCGACAGCTGATGACACAACTACAAAAATTTAGAAAATAACCATAAAGAGACATAAAGAGACACAAAACAACCTTGAAGAGACACAAAACTACAACAAAAACTCAGAAAACAACTATAAAGAAACACAAAACAAGCACAAAGAGACACAAAATGACCACAAGGAGACAAAAAAGGACCACAAAGAGTCACAAAACACCCATAAAGAGACAAAAAATGACCACAAAGAGACATAAAATGATGGCAGAGACCCAAAACACCTATAAAGAGACACAAAAATGGACCATAGACACAAAACAACCAGAAAGAGACCAAAAATGAACCCTAAAACTCCCATCAAGACACACAAAATATCCATTAAAAGACACAAAATGACCACAATTGACACAACTAAACATAAAACATCCACAAAGGGACACAAAACACCCACAGAGACACAAAACAACCATAAAGAGAAACAAAACAAACACAACACAGCCATAAATAGACACAAAGAGACATAAAAAGACCATATAGAAATAAAACTGCCACCAGTACGACCTCAAAGAAACACAACACGATGACAGTGACACACAAACCAGTACAAAGATCTGCAAAACCACCACAAAGACACAAAAAACAACCATAAAGACAAGAGTTCCCTCTCCTTCTACATTACAGTAAAAAATGAGCCCACGGTGCGAAAAAAAAAAACCTGACAGGATCCAACAACCAATAAAAAGGCTCAGTTGAAAGGGTTAACTCATCATCCCATTGATTCTGCTGCAGAGTTATTAACATAACTCGATGTTAAGGAGGAGTTTAGGCAGCGGTTCAAGGAGACTTGCAGACAGGTGGATATTAGAGGGATCAAATATTTCAGCTTGGTGATGCGAACCAGTCAGTTTGACTGATCTGCTGTCAGTCAGTATCACCATCAACAGCCGTCAGGCACCGAGAAAAAAGAGAAGATCTTCCAGTAATTCAGGCGAGAACTGCATGACCTGAGCGTAAACCAGGTATTAATGAGTAGACATCATTACTGTCTGACATTATACGCAGGGTCAACACAATGCGGACGTAACGAGGCCCGACGGGGTTTTAAGGTGTCACCGTAATGGGGACATAACGGCGGGGTGTCACAACGAGGTGTCTACATGGAGGCTAACCTGCTCTGAGTGTTTACCCCAATTAGACATGAGAGACGAGCTGGACAGAGGGCTGGAGGCAACCGGAGGGCAGAAAATACAAAATTTAAAAAAAAGAAAAAGAGGAGAGCCATATGTGGAGGGAGGAGGCGGCGGAGTGAGGAAGAAAGACGAGGCGAAGGAGAGATTGAAGGGGCAGAGTGCAGTGATTAGAGTGTGATGGCCTGAGCAGAGGCTGCCGTGGATGGATGTGTGAGCAGCTCCTGGAATTAATGAGAATATCAGATGAGACGAGAGGGCCGCTGCGACCTGCATGCAAATGATGCCCAGCGCACACGTAAAGGCCTGAAAACTCACATGTGCACGTCCCCGAGTCTATTTATGCAATGAGCTCGCATCCAAATGCAGATTTGCAAGGCGGCACCCTTATCTGCTTTTTGTTTCCAGGCTGGAAATGCTTCAGTGTGACTGAGTGGCGTCGAGAGACACAGCTGCTGTCCTACATGACACGACGTCAGTCATATCTGAAATTTAAGAAATATGTGGAGAATGTCAGCCTTTCACTCAAGAGTCAAACAGCACAAACAGCCTCCAGACTGTATTTATTTATCAGGGGAAGGTTGACTCTCTACACAGATATTCAACTAAGAAATAATAAGGGAAGGGTGGAAATAAGTGGTATGTAGTTATGATATAGTAAAGGTCTTAGGTTAAGAAAACGTGTAAATTTGACAGTTTAGTCTATCTCCTTGAGACCTACAGTATAGGTAGGTTTACACACACACACTCACACACACACACACACACACACACACACACACACACACACACACACACACACACACACACACACACACACACACACATATATATATAAAAAAAAATCCAAATGTGCTCTGCAATAGGAAAGATACAATATCTGCAACAAAACAATACAGTTTCAATACCTCAGAGTTTCTACTTTTTGCAGATGATGTGGTTCTGTTTGCCGATTGTGAATCAGCCAGGATCAGAATCAGCGATTCTAGTGCAAACAGCCTCCAGACTGTGTTTGTTTAGCAGGGGAAGGTTGACTCTCCACACAGATACTCCACTAAGAAATAATAAGGGAAGGGTGGAAGTAAGTGGGGAAGTGATTATGATATAGTAAAGGTCTAAGATTACAAGAATGGAATGTGAACTGTTGTAAATTTGATAGTTTAGTCTATCTCCTTGAGGCCTACACTATGTATATATATATATATATATATATATATATATATATATATATATATATATATATATATATATATATATATATATATATATATATATATATATATATGTACATCAGTGAGATAATGTAGGTTGATAATCCAAAATCTATAAAAGATAGAGAGGTTAAAGGAGGCTAAAAGATGCTGAAGGCCTGCCATGCCGGTAAACTGTAGAACATTTAGTAGTAGAATATTTATTTTTTGACAGCTTCTGCAGTCTAATTCAATTCAATTCAATTCAATATTTTATTGTCATTGTCAATAAAACAACAAAATTTTGTTCAGAGCATTCATACACTGCATAGCAATGATATAAAGTGCAAAGATGGTGCAAGTCCCTTCTCCCAGTCCCATAAACACCAACCGTGTAAACTTACCACACAATAACATAGAATTTAATTATTTAGTACAGACACAAATCTATAAATATGAGCAGTGACAGTGGTACTGCAGCACACAGAGGGAGGGTGTTGATCACACATGATGTTGTACACTCTCCTCAGACAGCGGGTGGTATAGATGGTACTGATCTCTGGGAGGGTAATCCCAGTGATCTTTCCTGCTGTTTTTACCATCCGCTGGAGTGCCTGCTGGTCAGCCTTAGTGCAGCTGGAGAACCACACTAAGAATCCATATGTTAAAACACTGCTGATGGCACAGTTGTAGAAGTTCACCATCAGCTGCCTGTAAAACCTGTAACAGTACACAAATATTCACAGTTAAGGCTCTTCTTGCTCCTACGTTGTGTGATCGACTGAGTTTCCAATCAGCTTGAGCTGACATTAGTGTGACATGCTGCTAACATGCTAATCGTTTACAGGTTAAGGTTTCCAGCTGTAAATCTGCTTCTACATGACATTCACAAATCTCCTCCCTGCATATTCATCCTCGTGCATGCACCAAAGCGTAACATCCACCCCAGCGTTCACTCCGCCTACGATGCCCTGCTAGAGTCATCAGCTGTCGGCCTGCGTTTCCGTCAGCAAAACAAAGTTATGATCTCTCGCCATTTGAAAGTGGGGCGACAGTGAGGAGTGTCAGATATGATGCTCGGTGCTGTCAAGGTGACCGTCGGTCAGAAACACAAATGTGACATTCAGGAAATACACGCTTGGGATGATGAGCTGCAAACTGTGACGGTTGGTGTGTACACGGGCGGAGTGTTTTCTGCATCCCACCTCTCCTCCGGTAGCCATCGGAAAGAGCTCTACCTCCATCTATATCTGTTCATCCATTATGCATGACCAATTTACACTGAGATAGAGGCGGAGTGAGCGAGCAAGGTGGAGGAGAGGGAGGCCAAGAAAAGACGAAGAAAATGGCAATTTAATAAATCTGCAAATTGATTGAGTCTATATGTGTATTAGCAGGGATGATCAGGATATTGGAAATGTGGAAGCTTGTGTGCATCTATTCATAATGGATGACCCATTTACACTCTTATTTACACAAGGGGGAAGAGAGGAAGCAGAGGAGAACAAGTATTGCCACTTTCTGCCCGGAGGCGATCCTATCTCAGAGCATCACTGGCAACAGTCTGCAGTTATTGCTTACCTCACACACATCAGTGTGCACTTGTGTGTGCATTTGCGACAGTAATGGCCTCCTCTCCTTGGATCGGATGCCCTTAACAGCTGTCATTCAGCTGCCGACGGAGACAGTCAATACTGCAATGAATTGTGGCTCGGCAGCCCAGTCCGCCCATCCATTAGGGCTTCACAATTAATCGAAGAAAACATCAAATCGCAGCACTGACTGCTGCAGTTTTTGCAAGAGGCTGAAATGTGTCCTTATGGGAGAAAAAAGGGTGATTCTGTAACCTCACAGAGTATCGCTGAGCCCCGCAGAATGTCAAACAACTTCAAAGTCCCAACAAATCAGAGCAGCAGTGAAACAAATCTGGACTCTCACAAGATGAGATGAGATGAGATGAGATGAGATGAGATGAGATGAGATGAGATGAGATGAGATGAGATGAGATGAGATGAGATGATAAGATCAAGCTTTACTCATCCCAAAGGAAATCCTTGGACAAAATCAAAATGACATAAGAAATGCAGTTCCTAATGAGCACAAAGCAAAACACTGCCCGTCCAAAAAACTGCCTTTAGCTCTGAGAACAGCACACATCCGCTATAGCATCACTTTGATAAGCTTCTGCAATGTCACAACATTTATTTCTGTCCAGAGATGCATTCATTTTCTACCAAGATTTTCTGTTGATGATGGGAGAGTCGGACAAAGTCTTCTCCAGAACATCCCAGAGATTCTCAATGGGGCTGAGGTCTGGACTCTGTGGAGGTCAATCCATCTCATGCTCCCTGATCCACTCATTCTCTATGTGACCCCATGAATCCTGGCATCGTCATCTTAGAACAAGAAAACCTCCATTGATGGAAAGACCTGGTCATTCAGTATCTTCAGGTAGTCAGCTGACCTCATTCTGTGGGAACATAACGTTGCTGAACCTGACCAACCCCAGATCATGGACAGACAGTGCATAAGAGCAATACATTACTGAAATTAAAAAGTGAGCTAAAGTAACGCTAGAACATAACAGTAAAACTAATGCTGGCACTTGAAAAATTAGATGAAACTGATATATTGCACATTATATCTACAGTGGTACACATGAAAATCAAATACTGCAACTTTAATCAAAATGCTGCAGCTAAAAAAGAAATGTTTTACATATGTATTCTTGTTATTCCTGCAAAAAGGGGAGAAATTACACAGTTTGAAGGTTACTGGTCATTAAATTATCTGTTATCTGTAATAAAATAATTGCAAACCAAAGAAAAATATCCAACACTGGACACTAATTCTGCAGAATGTGCTTCTATAGTGAGTGAAATAAAGTATTTGACATTGGCCTGCACTTATATTTTAGACATTTTCACCTTTCCACAGAATTTTTTAAAAAGTCATTTTAATGCACATATTTAACACTTGCATAAAAATTCTAACTTTACAATAGGTTTATATGTAGATATTTCCACGATTACCCTAAATGCCTGTCAGCGTTAAGCTCTTCTTTAGTCGTCGTCCCAGTGCGGATAAACGAGTAATAAATCCAGCGTCTTTCTGAACAACCGCAGCTCTGCGTTCCTGTGAGTGTTATTTATTAAAAACAACTGCTGCTGCTCTTCGCTGCTCATCCACAGAATGCAGCAGCTGCAGGCTGTCAGCGTGTGCATTACAAGTGGAGTGGGGGTGTTTGAACTGCGCCTTGAGAGGATATAACTTCAATATTAAAACCACGGTGCTGCCAGTGAACCAGATATCTGCACACGGTTGCTTCCCGTCGAAGCAGAGGGACACCTGAGAAGCCCTTCACACCCACACAGGTGTTTTCAGTTACTGCTGCAGATTAGACGTCTTCACGGCTCTGCTGGGAGTTTTAGATTTTAAAGCATCAGAACAGGTGCCATAAAAGTAAGAGGAAAGTTTGGGATAAAGCCGAGGCTGCAGACGCCCACTCGGTCCTGAGTAGAGGTCCGACCTGCCAAAGCAACCAGAAACACCCAGCAGGGATGCAGACGTTTGTGATCTGACATCTGCAGGTTGTTGTTGTTTGAACAATAATGGTCGCACTAACCTCACATGGAAAGATGGCACATTAAAACTGAGAAGATTTTTTTTCTCTACATTTTGTTACTATCCACCCTGGTAACTCCCAAAATAGAGAAGCTTCAAATGTGTTGTGAAAGAGTCGTACGTTAACCAAAACCAGGATATTCTCCTAAATTACTGAGTAGTTTTGGTTTTGGTTAACATACTAATAACATCACTGAAAACCAAAAGTAAATGAATAAAAACAAAACTTAGTTAACAAGCTGAAAAAAATGGTTGCACTAAGATGCAGATCCCAGTTTCCTGGTTAAAAGTCCTGTTGTGTACTTCTGTCTCCATCCATGTGGGATGATGACAGGGAAGAAAATCTATTTTTTTCTCTACATTTTATCCAAAAAATGGAGGAGAAGCTTCAAACATGTTGTGAAAGTAAAAACTGAGTTGTGTTGGTGGCAAAACCTAAAAGCCTGCTCATGATTTCTGCAAAACCAATATGGACCTTGAAAGCAGATGTATATGGTTCTATTAACATTGTAAAATTTACATGTTGATTCTGATGCTGAAGAACAAAAGAGGCTCCCTTTTCTTCTAAAAGTCTGTAACTTTGCACTTTGTCCAGGCTATAGCAGCTAATTCTGCTTTTAGAATGCTTTTAGAATCCTCAGAACTGATGCTGGCGTTGCCTGCATGTACTGCTGCTCCGTCGGTGTCAGTAAACCTTTCTCTAAACCAAAGTCATCTGAATCTCCGGTGTGTCTCTGCGTCTGCCTCCTCATTCCCTCGACATCGCTGAACTTCCACAACAATACCTGTCAAACCAGCAAACTTTTCCATTCATTTAATTTCTGTACTGTCTCTTTTTCAGCGTAACAATTGTATTTTAGATCAGGTGGGCTTCTGACTCTGGTAGCCCAGAAAGCGAGTCATGAAAAGGTTGTATTTTAACACAAATCATCATGTTTTCTTCAACACAACTGAGGAGTTTTGCACTTAAACCGAACCAAAGAGAAAACGAAACATTTACACCAACTCCCCTCCTACGTCCTCATGCAGACTTTGTGGCTCTTTGCTTCTCCGACTGCTGCCTATTATTTCTTACAAAACATAAAATGAGAACACTGTTGAGTTATACAAGAAAGTAATTTTAAGGAGACCAGGCTTTGTTTTAATTGAAGCAAATTCGTGACCGCCCACGTTATCTGTCTGTCAGTTTTAGAAGTTCACATTCTTTCATTAAGGGTGCTGAAATGTTTCGACTTTCTGGTATTTCACAAAATGCGAGAGATTAGAAAAAAGAAGTGAATGTAGCTGTGAGTAGTTTTTTTTTTAAACTTCCTTCCCATCTCTAACCCTCTTAATCCTCTCAGATTTATCTCTCAGCAGCGTGGTTGGATGCTGGAGTTTCATGCTACTGAAGATTAAGTTGCTCCTCACCAGCACCGGAGACAAATATCTGGCAGCACGTTATTCCTCGAAACACAGCCGATATAAACTGCCAAAAGTGTCTTTTGTTTTCAAGATATCAGCTCAAACTGTCGTCCATCTGTCCGTCCATCTCTGCTACTTCTTCCTCCATTTACCCCAAATAACCCATAAATATTATTATTGCTAATGTATAATGGATTAGCAGAAAATTGGCTACAGCATTTCCAGCTCGTCCTCCCATCCAGCTGAGATCTCCTGCAGGTATCTGAACTCGTGATAGCACACCTGGGCCTCGGTGGAGCAGGTGATGGCAGCGCTACTGTGAGCAGAGTGTCTTAATAAGGCCTGTGTGAAATGAATTATTGAACGGTGTTGATGCTAGCCAGGTCCTCCCCGCCTGCAGGCTGTTTCTCGGTGATGGCATGCTAGCGTAGCCGCACACGCATGTGGACAAATTCAGATGCAGCGAGAGCTATCAAGTGTCATCTGTGTTATCTGCCTCACACATGTGCTCTAATGTGAACGAAACCATGAAAAGAGACACTCAAACATCCTCTGGGGAAACATTCCATCTCTTCAACCAGTCTGAGGTAAACAGCATCCCAGTTTCTTCAAAACACAAACAGAAAACACACATGAAAGGTTAAAGACATCGTGTTGCGTTGGGAGTCCTGCAAGAAAACATGTTAAAATAACGGTTAACAGGATTAACAGTCAGTGTTAGAAGGTAAATTAACTGTTAGAGGGTAAATGTAGTATTAGAGGGTAAATTAAATGTTAGAGGATAAATTAACTGTTAGAGGGTAAATGTAGTATTAGAGGGTAAATGTAGTATTAGAGGGTAAATGTAGTGTTATAGGGTAAATGTAGTATTAGAGGGTAAATGTATTGTTTGAGGGTAAATGTAGCATTAGAGGGTAAATGTAGTATTAGAGGGTAAATGTATTGTTTGAGGGTAAATGTAGTATTAGATGGTAAATGTAGTATTAGAGCATAAATGTAGTATTAGAGGGCAAATGTAGTATCATCTTGTACGTATAATTTCATGTCTTGTTTCTCTTCTTTTTGTCTTTTATTGTCTTATTTTTGTTATATTGTGTCTGAGTTTAGCAAACAATGGGCACCATGACAAAGACTTCTGTGTTTCTTAATGATGTCGGACCCAAGCTAAAATGTTGAAGACAAACTAGGATCAACTAACAACAGATTCAAAAAGCTGCAGAGTGTTGGTTAGAACATTTTTTTTCTAACTTCTTTGCATGACATCATAGTATTATTATGAAAATGTTTCTTGAGGTAACAGATCAGATAAGAGTTTAGCTCATTTTTATAAAACTGGACTTGTTTTTGCAACCAGTGTAGCAAGGTAGGTTTAAGGCTTCACTTCTATGTCTATTTTTAATAGTGTATGAATAGAAGTTAACTATTTGTTGATTCATGGGGAATTATGGTCTTATCGTTACGCATTTTATCATATTGTTAAAGACCAAACTTCACAGGGAACTTTGTCCAGAACTTGATTTTCGATTGTTGTCTAACTAAATTCACAAATGGTGTTTTTAGCATGTTGAACTACAGCATCACCTTTGCTAGCAGCAAGATTAAATACATTCTGGTGATAGAAGTTTGTGCAACAATGAAACTTCTTGATGTATATTACATTTGTTATGTATATATATATATATATATATATATATATATATATATATTTTTTTTTTTTTTTTACGTCATAATGATGTTGAGAAACTGCCTCTGCCAATTATTTCAGTGATCTCTGCTTCTACAGAGGTGGTGTTGGTCATAATTAGTGCAGACCAGGTCAGTGGAGGAGGGCGGCGACGATGTTCCCCGTCTAATATGAACATTTACATTTAGTCCTCATTGTAAATTACCACTTTACCATCATAATTGGGAAGCAGGTTAATAATATTCAGCTCCTCTTAATCGCCCTTTCACACATGCAGGTTTGTTTTCTGTGTTTTTTTCTAAATAACGCTGCAGATTTCATCATATCATCGGGGGCGATTTCATCATGTTTTAGCTGCCAACAGGGAAGCTTTCAAGCCCGGTAATAAAACCAAGCCTCAGCACTTTTAGTGTCCCTGCCTTTCATCCCGGCCTCTTTGTTTCTGCTCCTTCCTGCCTGTTGATGCCGCCTTTGAAGGCTTAGAGATAAATATGAAGCCAGAATTTGTTTTTGTGGCTCTGAAAGACAATATGAAAGTGCAGTGGCCGATGGCGCCGCTGTCAAATGTCCCAGTCGTCCGGTGTGTGTCGGTGTGTGAGGAAATTACCTTCACTTTGCTCTGCGGCTGAATTATTTACACATCTCGTCGTGATAACAGAAGCAGAACGCTCACAATCACCGGCTAACTCTCGGAATGTTAATTAACGCAGGAGACTTCTGGCTCTCTGTATTATATTATAAATACTTCAAAGTAGCTGAGAGGTTAAAGAAAGGTTGACGAGGCTCTAATATACACACCGTTCTAAAGATTCCCATGAAAACTCACACTTTTATTCATGTGCTAACATAATGGCACAACGGTTTTCTAATCACCAATTAGCCTTTCAACACCATTAGCTAACACAATGCAGCATTAGACCGGGGTGTCCAACATGCGGCCCCTGGGGCCAAAAGCGGTCCTCCAGAGGGTCCAATCCGGCCCTCAAAGTGTAAAAATTCCTGAGAAGACATTAATGACAGATTGTAAATTATTAAAATTATAAATTTAAAATCATTTCTAGACCATGACAAGTTGTTTGGATCATAAAGTAAAATACTAGATTGTTCATTGTTCTTTTGTTGTTTTTTCATTTTTGTAATATTTTTCTTTGTTTTTGTCTTTTTTGTCTCATGTTTTTGTCGTTTTGTTTCCTTTTTGTCTCGTTTGTGTTTTTTTGTCTTATTTTTGTCATTTTGTGTATCGCTTTATTCGTTGTTTTGGGTATTGTTTTTGTTGTTTTGTGGTTTTTTGTCTCACATGTGTTGTTAGTCCATTTTTTTGTCATTTTGTTTTTCACTTTTATCATTTTTTGTCTCGTTTTTGTGATTTGTCCGTTGTTTTGTCATGTTGTAACTTCTTTGTCAAATATTTTGTCTATTTTTTGTATTGTTTCATGTAATTTGTCTTATTTTTTGTCATTTTGTGTCTAATTTTTGTAATATTTTGTCTTGTTTTTGTTGTTTATTGTCTGTTTTTAAGTTTCTCACTTTTGTCATTTTTTGTCAAATTTTTGTCATTTGTCCATTCCTTGTCGCTTTCTAACGTTTTTGTCAAATTTTTTGTCTTTTTTTGTGTTGCTTCATGTCGTATGTCTAATTTTTTGTCATTTTTTCTTGCTTTTGTCATTTTGTGTCTCAGTTTTGTAATATTTTACAGCACAATGTAGCATTAGAACACAGGAGTGATGGTTGCTGGAAATGTTCCTCTGTACCTCTATGGAGATATTCCATTAAAAATCAGCTGTTTCCAGCTACAATAGTCATTTACCACATTAACAATGTCTACACTGGATTTATCATTCATTTAATGTTATCTTCATTGAAAAAAACTGCTTTTCTTTCACATATAAGGACATTTGTAAGTGACCCCAAACTTTTGAACAGTAGTGTACGTGGTGTTGTAGACTTTTCTAGAGTTCTACTGGAAGGATGAACACAATTCTTTCAAAAAATATTTCCTGATTTGGAGTTTTGATCATTTTGGTGGAGAACTAACATGATGGTGATTGTAAAGGCCACATCATATGATTCATGTCGTTTCATCAAACCATTCAGTGAGCCCTCATGCTTCATTAGTGGACGAGACTACTCCCATCAAAGATAGAACTGTTTCACAAGATAAACACGATCATTTCTAACCATTTGTACTGATTGTGGTGATGAAGGTTTTACTTATAAGGGATGTCTAGTCAGGGCAATTGCTAACTCGTCTATATTGTCTGTCATATGGTTGTCTGTTTGAAATAGTTTCCAAAAATGTATAAATTTATTAATAAATTTAGCCACTCAGTTGATCTTTAAAGCTGTTTCAAGTCACAAACACAGGATAAAAGTCATAAAAGTAGGTGTTATATATGTCACTTAGACACAAGAATGCCCTTCACAGATGATTTCTACGTAATATAATACATAAGCTCTGGTGGGGGGCTATTAAGCATCACAGAAGTCTTTGTCATGTTGCCCCTTTTGTAGCTAAACCGCCACAATGTTCTCTGTTTGCCAATATTGAACTGCCCACCTCCTCTGGTTGCTACAGTATTAAATAGGTGCTAAATCTAATCTACAACACTTGAATTGTATGTTGTTTACATAGATCAGCATATATTTTGGAAATTTGTATTGGTAACGGCTAGCAAAAAATTTTAAAAAGCTGATTGGGATTTCTCTACTTACTGAGTAAATTAATGAAACTTAACATTCCTGTTGGATGTGCCACCAGTTTTCTGTGGAACCCTATAAACCCAAAATAAAAGACATATTTTTCAAAAATATTTCGAAAGAGCAATTTTGTAACCTCTCAAATGTTGTTGTAGGCAGTCGCTGATGCAGAAGTTTTCATTTTAGGAAGCTTTAATTGACTGTAATATTGCAAGGCTAACCCTGATTGGATGCACAATTAAAGTCATCATGAATAACTATGGCAAAACAGACAAAATATTTAATGAACACTCAGAAAAATTGGGATAAAATTACATTTAAAATGCTGCTGAACTGCATTTAATCCCAGTGTTTTTTTCCTCTCATCCCATCCCAGAATCAGCTTCTCTGTATGGCACCAGTCCTATTCTGCTCACTGTATAGAAAATCTGAAATGGAAAAAGTAATATATTCAGTGTAATCTGTTTCTGCTTAATGCAACAAGCAAAAGCCCTGGGATCAGTTAAATGCTGCTACAGAAAAACTTTCAAGACCTGCAACAGGAAAAAAAACAACAACTCTGCTCTAACCTGAAAATATTACCAGAGAAAATAGATCAGATTGAATCTTCAAAGACTTTAAATTTCTATTAGGAGTTTTATTCCATTTGCAAACATGCTAGAAGGGATGTTAGGGTTAATTTTGCAGCTGTGAGTCTGACAGTTAAATTAGATCAACTCTGGAGCTAATATTCAACAATATGAGACATGCAGTAGAAATAATAAAAAGTGAGATGAAGGAATAATTCTGGCAGGTTTCTATAGGATTTGCAGAGTTTTTACTGTAGGCTTCAGGCTGTATCGACTGCTTTGAAACTTTTATTTACATTACTCAGAGAGTAAGACGCAGAAACAGTGAAAAGTGGATCCTGTTTGTGTTTCCTTCAGGCTCCAGGCGTCGGCTGTATTTGCTTCATAGACAACTTTTCTGTTGTGAAAAACTGATGCCGACTCTACAAAAAAAGTGAAACATTCAAATATTTCAACATATTGTGATGTTTAAACATCGGTGAAGGTGAAAATTGCTCTGTAATTGTTTGTGTTTGCATGACAACAAATATATCAACAATAACAAAGCGACTGTTCTGACAGAACAATTTATCAGATGAACGTAATCTGTAAATTTTTTAAAAAACTGAATTGTGGTACATGCTATTATTTCACTAATTTGTCTGAACATCATCACAAACACACCATCTGCACTGTGAAGCACGGTGGTGGCAGCATCATGATGTGAAGCATGGAGGTGGCAGCATCATAATGTGAAGCATGGTGGTGGCAGCATCATGATGTGAAGCACAGTGGTGGCAGCATCATGATGTGAAGCATGGTGGTGGCAGCATCATGATGTGAAGCATGGAGGTGGCAGCATCATAATGTGAAACATGGTGGTGGCAGCATCATGATGTGAAGCATGGTGGTGGCAGCATCATGATGTGAAGCATGGTGGTGGCAGCATCATGACGTGAAGCACGGTGGTGGCAGCATCATGATGTGAAGCATGGTGGTGGCAGCATCATGATGTGAAACATGGCGGTGGCAGCATCATGATGTGAAGCATGGTGGTGGCAGCATCATGACGTGAAGCACGGTGGTGGCAGCATCATGATGTGAAGCACGGTGGTGGCAGCATCATGATGTGAAGCATGGAGGTGGCAGCATCATGATGTGAAGCATGGAGGTGGCAGCATCATGATGTGAAGCATGGCGGTGGCAGCATCATGATGTGAAGCATGGAGGTGGCAGCATCATGATGTGAAGCATGGAGGTGGCAGCATCATGATGTGAAGCATGGAGGTGGCAGCATCATGATGTGAAGCATGGAGGTGGCAGCATCATGATGTGAAGCATGGAGGTGGCAGCATCATGATGTGAAGCACAGTGGTGGCAGCATCATGATGTGAAGCATGGCGGTGGCAGCATCATGATGTGAAGCATGGAGGTGGCAGCATCATGATGTGAAGCATGGTGGTGGCAGCATCATGATGTGAAGCATGGAGGTGGCAGCATCATGATGTGAAGCATGGTGGTGGCAGCATCATGATGTGAAGCATGGTGGTGGCAGCATCATGATGTGAAGCATGGTGGTGGCAGCATCATGATGTGAAGCATGGTGGTGGCAGCATCATGATGTGAAGCATGGTGGTGGCAGCATCATGATGTGAAGCATGGTGGTGGCAGCATCATGATGTGAAGCACAGTGGTGGCAGCATCATTTTTTTAGTTTATGAAACGCTCCGACATTGATAAAATCTTGCATCGGTTCGTCTGCTTCATCCACAGATCTTACAGTTAACAGGTTTTGTTGTAATTTTCTCCCAGACCTCTATATACCTTCTGAAAATACAACCTTTCCATGTGAATATTTCCGGACCTCTGGTGTTGATCTGGGTGTATTTCAGTGATTCTGAGTCCTTCAGGGTGGCTGAGGTTCTCTTTCTACCCACTAATCTGTTTGGACAAATAAGCGTTGGGGTCAGTGGGGGCTGCAGAGTCCCGTAACCTCAGTCCTCTCGCTCCACAACAGATTGTGTCTGACATTCGTCCAGGTCTGTCGCCTCGGCTTCTGCTGCTCATTAACGTGACCTTTGCTCACCCAACGCTGCTCTCCAGACACTCGCCCCCTAATTGGATGAAGAGACAATGTTTTTCTTCACTTTAACATTTTCCATTAAAAAACCAAACCAGACGAGCTGCTGCTCAGGATGAAGAGACGATAAATGGATGGACTGGACCCAGATTCTGTCCGTTTTAACTTGCATCTTGTAGTTGATAATTGGTGTCCCTTTGCATGTATTTTCCTTCATTTCATGTGTTTTTCTTGATTGTGTCTTGGTTTAGGTCGTTTTATACATCTATTTTATGTTGGTTTTCATCTCTTCCAGGTTATTTTGTGTCTCTTTGCTGTATTGTTGCATCGTCTATTTGTTCTTTTGCGATTCTTTGTGTTGTAGAAATTCAACTTCTTCAAGACATTTCTTCATTCTCTCTCTTCTTCATGTTGTTGTTTCCACAGAGCTGCAGGACTTTAGATTGCAGAGAAAAATGAACCACAGTGAAGAGAAAGGTGACAAAAACTAACCTGTTTGGGGTTCGGAGGGTTAAAATATGAGCCGAGTGGAACAACATCACGAGACGTTCCCTCGGTGCCACTCGGAGTTGTGTTTTTTAATCTCCGTCTTCCTGAGTTGTCAAATACTGCAGATAAACTTCAAACACATCTGATCTGGTTTAAACAGGAAGAACTCTATTTCCAGAGCTCACAGGAATTCAAATGAGTGTTTGTGTTTCGCTGCAAATGTCACCGCTTGAAACACACAGCAGCTTCTGAACTCACAGACAGAAGTGTGTTTTTGTTGTTTGTGTGCCGTTGTATCCGATATACTAGAACCAGGCAGAGCCGAAGTATTGTTCCATCACATCGGCTTGATTTAAATCTGCTGCAGGACTGCAGTCAGACTGAAGTTGTTGGTCACAGATTCTGGAGGCTGAAAGAAACACAATTAAATCAAATTCTGTCCTTCATTAAGCAACAAACCCTGGAGATGTTTCAGACTGATTTAAATCCTCCTGGGCTCCTTCTTTTGGAGGTTTTCTGGTCAGCTGAAGGCAGACCTGAGGGTCGATCCAGGACTCTGTGGAGGGACGATATATCTCATCTGGCCCGGGAACACCTCAGGATCAGCAGGAGGATCTAAACGACATCACTACTTCTGGAAAGATCTGCTATCCTGCTGCCTGGATCTGGATTCATGGAGGAAAATGGATGCATGGATTCATTAAATAAAAATGAAATATTTGTGAAATTATCATAAATTTGCATACGTATATTTTAACACTCGTTTGATTTCAAAAATGTCAAAGTAATTTTTTAAAAATTTGCAGAAATTTGGCATTTAACACTATGTCACAAAATGTCAAATGTCTTTAAAAAATGATAAAATAAATTTTAAAAATAATTTGCGTCTCTATTTTCACACTGTTTTGCCTTTAAAATGGTCATATTTCTTTCAGAGTTTTTGCAAAAATGACATGTTATGGTTATTTACAGTTACACGATTTTAATGTTTTACATTTGACATTCGGCTTTACAAAAAAAATGCAAAATTACATTCATGTTATTCTGTAATAAATACAGGTATTACATTTTTACCCCACCAAGGAATGCAGCAGAGTTATGTGACGATCAGTGTTGGCTTGTCTGTCTGTCTGTCCGTCCGTCCGTCCGTCCATCTGTCTGTTAGCAACATTGCTCTAAAACAGACTAACAGATTTGGATGAAATTTTCAGGGAAGGTCAGAAATGACACAAGGACCAAGTGATTAGATTTTGGCAGTGATGCAACTTATAGTCTTGATCCACGGATTGGTTAAAGATTTCTGTATCATTGCCAGATAGCAGCACAGCATCACTGTAACCATGACAACAAGTGAACACTACATCAGCTGCCTGCTGATGATCACATGATTGTGATCCTACTACAAATCCACCACTGAAGACTTATCAGGACTTACCGTCTGAAAAGATACAAGGAACAACTGATTAAATTGTGGGGGTGTTTCTGAGTCCATCAATCCCTGTCGCCCGCTACATATTTAGGTCACGTGATCCGGTATCTGTACATAACGTACACATGCATAACACACGCCTGTGCTCAGCATAAGGTCATTTTGTTTGTGGGTACATCTATATTAAATAGACACATTCTATGTTGATTTCTGATAATCAATAGCTTATAAACAAATGCTGCATTTCTTACAATGCCATATGGGGGAACGAGCAGCCTTGGAGGAGTACTGCACTCTCTGGGTGCTTTTCTAGTTTTATTTTCTAATTTTTAATTTTTTAGCTTGAACTTTACCTTCACAGTCTTGTATTAGTCTAATTTTAGCGTTTTGGGTTTTTTTCTGTATTTCAAAAACATGTAAACTCTGTAATAATACAGGGACAATGTTTATTAAAATAGGTTAAAAAATGTTAATTTGCAAAGATGAGCAAAGAAAAACAGCTTCAGACTGAAATGATTTAAATATATTTTGATCTTTGCTACTATTTGTGTACATTTTGCATTTGGATATGCATCATAGACCTTACATTTGCAACTTGGCACACTATTTAGCAACCAAAACCTAATTTTAGATTTACGGCTTAGTCTTTTTGATAAGAAAAAGAAGAAAAACAGGAAATGAGGAGACAGAATCCACTGTTTAGAATATCTTCTAGCCACTCAAGTATCAGGTTTCCCCTAAAAAACATATTTGTTACTGAAATTTAAACTACAGTTGAGATGTAAAAGCACAAAAGAGAAAAGCTGCAGCTTGAACAGCGTCATTCTTAAGTTCTGCAGATGCTTGGTGAGGCTCTGAACAGTTCTCCTCTCACTGAATATATTAACAACGTGAGAATTTACAGAAAGCGTGTTGTTAGCGGCGTCATGATGAGCCGATAAAGAGCAGAAATCAGGTGAGTGTTCGCAGCAGGAATGACTGATGGCCGTCCTCTGATTGTTATGCAGCTGCAGCGTTCCTCCATTTGCATGTTTAAGAGGCGGAGGTGTTCGTCTGCATGTGTGTTTGGATGCATTAAACAACAACGTGCACGCTCATCAAACAGTGTGTGTGTGTGTGTGTGTGTGTGTGTGTGTGTGTGTGTGTGTGTGTGTGTGTGTGTGTGTGTGTGTTTTGTCAGGTGAAGATATGGAGATGTATGCAGACATCCATTCATCACCCTGAAACCGAGAGATAGAGGAAGAGGAATGGAGAAGAGGGGGATCTTCTATCTCTGTGAGGACCAGAGGGAGGTTTAGATGCAGCTCACATCTAGACAAAGGTCACGTTTAAGGGTTTAGGGTTAAACTCACAAGAATGCATTGAAGTCCTCACAGAACCAGTCAGATGAATGCAGGTGTGCATTTCCCAGCTGACTGACAATTGATTTTCCAGCAGCATGAGTCAACTTTGACAAATTCTGAGCTGCAGAGGAAGAAACTCCGCTAAAAGTGGAGTTTATATGCTAGAAAGTTCAATAGAAACCTCTAGAAAAAGAGTAAAATACCAGATTTTTTACCATGTAACTGTTGGCTGCAGCTGAGTCATTTCTGGTTTCAGGTTTGCACTGAGGAATGCAGAATTTTTATTATTTTACAGAATGCACTTACTCCAAAATGGTTTATTTTGGTGAATTTTAAAGTCAAACATGTCGAATGAAGTGACTTTGATGAAATATCCCAGTTCTAAGTTAAGTTTTGGTTCAAAATCTGAGCTGAAATTATTCCAAAAATGCCTCTGGATGTACAGTTTCACAGCATCTGCAGACGTTTTTCAAGATGTTTCACCATGCTGAATGTATCTCCAACAACCTGCTCCTCTGTTCACTGTTTCTGAGCCATGCTGCATTTATTTTAGTTTTATTTAGTTTTTATCATTTTGGGCAATTTAAAAAATCATTTTGGTCACACTTTGAACCATTTTAGACATTTTTTGAGTCAATTGGACAGCTTTCCAATACATTATTGTCTCTTTTTCTCATTTTGTGTCTTATTTTGATAATTTTATCTCTTATTTCTGTTGTTTTCTGTCTTTTTCTGTTGTTTCTTGCTCCTTGTGGCAGTTTGTTCTCCTCGTGGTCATCTTATTTCTCCTGTAGGTAACTAAATATTTCCATTTTACTGCCTCTTTTTTACAGATTCCTGAACAAACTGCTTATCTTTGTTGGACTGCATGTGGCTGTTGAGTTTATTTGGGAGATTTATGTATAATTAAAGTGCTGGGGAGGAAAAAGAGTGGTCTAGTTTTAGTTTTGGGTGATGTGGAGTCCTTATTTCTTCTGCCTCTCAGCCTCCAGATGGACTTGAAGGTTCCTCCTCTGGGAAAATCCTTCACAGTTTGAAATCCAGAGTTTCACTTGAAGGATTCAGAGTTTCCTCCTCCCCGGGGATGCAGCGTTTAGGCCAAAGATGCTTCAGTGCTTCAGAGGTTCCTCCTCTTCTTCTGGGATTCGTCTCTTCCTCTTTGACCTCAGACTGTAGAAACAAAACTCCTGTCAGGATCATCAGTGTACAGGAGTTAAACCAGCATGTTGACAGATCATCACGGGGCTGATCTACCTAATCTCTACTAAACTGTGTTCTCATTGGCATTTTTAAAAACGTCGCATTATCTCCAGAAGGACAGAGATGTCTCTACAGTTTCCAATGTAAACAATCCACAAGGTTTGTAGAAGGAAGATGGTAGCGAAAGTAAAAAACAGCTTTTCACCTTTATTCTTAGACTTGAGTTTAATCCTGTCCTCCCAGTTGCCGTACGCCTTTTGTCCTCTGGAACCCCACTTGGTTTGACTATTATTTAAAGTATGTAGTATAAATTGTCCATTCTGAGTTACACCTTTAGTCTTACTTCATTCAAACCCATTACCACAATTTTTTCCCTTCATTTTGGAATTTAGCGTCAAATAGACCATGTTACATAAAATCATACGATGGCAAAAGATTTTAGTTGGTGTCAGAATGACCCCAAGAACAACACGAGGATTAAATCCCTTAAAGATCTAATATTTTAACATTTGCTGTCAATTTTACAGTTTTTGAGGAATCTAAAAAGCTTTTCTTTGAACCTCAAACCAAACTTCCAGCCTCCTGGTTCGATTGAAATATTCTAAAACTTCCTCGAATGGTGACAGTTCTGCTTCCTGAACCAAATAATTCTTATCTTTTTCCCAAAATGTGGAGTTTTCTTTAGTTTTCAAAGCAGTTCTGACAGTTTCTGACTCTTTTCTTCAGCTGGATTTGTGAAATGAGAATGAGGAAGTTGCCCCTGACAACCGTCCTGCTGCATCTCTGCAGACCCACATGTCGGTTTGCTGCAGTGACGCATTAAAGCAGTTTGTGAAGAGATGAAGACGGGTTGTGTGTCTGTTTGTGTGTCTGTTTGTGTGTCTGTTTGTGTGTTTTTCCAGCCTAAGGGCGCCGCCGGCGTATCTTTCCACAAACACAGCGTTCTTCCCCCGAAAAGTGAGAAAACGCCTGAAACTCCTACTTGCAGCTTAAGATGGAATAAGTCTGATAATCTTGGGAATTACAGCAAATCCTGTGTTTTAGCTGAGAGGATGTTTCTGTTAATATTCACGCCTGTGCATGTGTTTGTGCCGTTACATTGCAATGATTAAAGACAGATTAGTCTCATTATCCGGCTATATGTTTACATTAAACACAGATTTATTCTCCACTTCCTCCTTTCTTTTCCAGCTTGTCCTCTCTCATATTATTTACTCTACATCTGCAGCCTTGAGCTCCAATAATCACATGGCACAAACTCATTATTGCGTGTAAATTATTTATCTTTGCATGTTTGTCCCTTGCACGTGCTTTTGCACAAACAGAAATGTGTCCTCATAAACTCATGAGGGATGCATGGAGGGGCTGTTCGCCGTGTGTTTTTGCATCCCTCTAACGGAGCGCTTTCTATTCAGGACGCGTCGCTGCCATTCCAGTTCATTTAACATGGAGGCTGAGCTGCTTGTAGAATCATTGCAGGCCGGTTACCGAGGCATCGGGATGCTCTCTCTCTTCCTGGATATCACTCCAGCATCAGCATTTGATTTGCAGATCTCGGCCTTCTGTCCAAAAGTTGCCGGAAATCGTCTCGAACCCTGTTAACCTTCCTAAAACCCAGAAACCCACCTGCAGGTTTGATGGATGTGTTGTCTTTAAAAGAATGTATCAAAACCACAAACTGCAAAAACAAAGAAAAACATTTAAGTTCCTGAACTGTTTGTCTGTGACGTGGAGGGAAATGAGCAAAATTGAAATGCAAAATTGGAATATTTAATCAAAAACACTTTAGTCTATGTGTCTCATTTAAAACTTCTCCATTTGCTTTCATCACATTTTACAAAAGCAAAAAATTCTGCTCACTTCAATGCAGCCGGAAGCTGTTAATGATTCAGCTGCAACCAACAGTCATGTGACAAAAATTCTGGATTTCTTTTGGGCTGAACTGCAGGCAGTGTTTACACAGCAATGATAGGAGACGAGTATGGAAATGAATAACAAATACATGTTGAAAATTTTAAATAGTTTGCAGAATCACATATTCTTCAATTATATATTTTACAATATACAATGTAAAATATATAAAATTTTTGAAAAATGTTTACAAGTGCCCCTTAGATATTTTTAATACTTGAAAAATGTGACTCTACAAACAATATATGTTTTAAAACATGCATTTTTATGCTTTTTATACGTTCATGGTTTCCATAGAGGTGCAGGATTTTATATAACAGTGAAAAATGAAAAGAAAAATAAGACAGGAGCAGCAAACCACTTCATTTATTCATTTTACGTACATGTAAAGGGGAAGTATAATAAAAGAAACTCATTAAAAACCTATCTGTATATGATTTGTTTTAAAAAATATGATTCATCTGCATCCTCTGATTTGTCATTACTGTGATATAATAAACAAATCTATGGGGTCTACTTTAACACTATCCATGAGACTAAAGCAGAATTTTAGGGTGTGGCTAACGATTGGTATTTTATCTTTCAAAAATTTAAAAAACACAATTTTCTAGTAGAACTGAACAAAATATTTATGCTTTTACTGAATATATGTCTACTTCATGGACACATGAATGCAAAAATAATGAGATATCCTGAAAAAAATGGATAAAATTTATGAAAACAACATGTGTGAGGACTGAGTTCCAGAGCTGCTAGTTTCACTAATAGTTGATGCTAAAAGTCCCGACCTCGGCTTGTCCTCAACATCTGAGCTTGATAAAGCGATCAAAATGTATGATGGAGGAAACAACGCATGAAGTGGGGCTTTCCTCCTCTGCTGTGTTCCTACGGGGCTAACAAAGTAATAGTTATGTGGCTGATGGGGAAATTAGTCAAATCCAACTCTAAAATTCAGATATTTAATCAGAAACACTTTATTCTACATACCTCATTCTTCATTTACTCTCAATCAGATTCTGCAAAAACTAAGAATTTTGCACACCTCAGTGCAACCATGAAGCTAATAACGATTCAACTGCAACCAATAGTCATGTGACAAAAAATCTGGAAGTTTTTGGCTGATTTTATACATTTATAAAATTACTTTACTGAATATATGTCTACTTCATTGATATATGAAAGCAAAAATGATGAGATACCATCCAAAAAAAAAAGATTAGATTAACTTAAATATCCTCTTGTGTGAGGACTGAGTTGCATAGCTGCTAGTTTCCCCTTTAGTGCTGCTAATAGTTGATGCTAAAAGTCAAAACCCCAGCTTGTCCTCGACATCTGAGCTTCAGAAAATGATCAAAATGTGTGACAGAGGAAATAATGTACAAAGTGGCCTCTTCCTCTTCCTCCTGCTTTGTGTTGGTACGGGGCTAATAAAGTCATAGTTATGCGGCTGCAGCTCGTCATTTAGCACCGAGCACCACTTGACCGATGCTAACGGAGCTCAGGCTTCAATTAAAGCAAGCGCAGATGTCCATCCCACTCCAGGAGAAAAACACAACACAGAAACACACATGGAACGCAGATTTCCATCCACAGCCGAGCTCGTAATCACAGGAATAAAAAGCTGCACACATACATGCTATTATCAGAGCGCTGCCTCTTGACAAGCAGTAGTATTACTGAAAGCTTCCCTCCCACACACCCATACACAGCAGAGAGTGTGTGAGAGCTCTCTACCGCTGGAGTCATTGTGTGTTTTTATGTGTGTGTGTGGGCGCCAACAGACGTGTTTTATGGTAAAAAGTTTGACAATAAGTCGGCGTTCAGCCTCCCGACATGTTAGAACAAAGACGAAGCAGCAGGTTTGTTCAGGAAGCACACGGAGCCGGAGAACTCGTCTGTTCCTTCAGACGTTTTAGTGGTGAAAAAGTGACAGACGAGAGGAGTGAAGCGTGTTTTTTGTGTTCAGCTCAGTCTAGAAGTCAGGACTAATTGAATATCATCTGCCTCTGAGCTGCTCTCAGCCTGAAACATGCAGTCTGGGGATGTTTCCTGGATAGAAATGAACCTCCGGGAAGAAAGAACCGCACAACTTTTGCCACTTCCTGTCAAATCAACAGTTCCTGGAGCTGCACTTTATAATCAGGTGTGTTCAGACAGCATCAGTGGAAGATTATTTAGAGATTTCTTTATATTTTTTGTTATCTTAGTGCAGGGGTGTCCAACATGCAGCCCATGGCCCAAAAGCGGTCCTCCAAAGGGTCCAATCTGGCCCTCAAAGCCAGTTCAAAGTGTTCATTTTGTTTTTGCCATTTTTTTTTGCCTTGTTTGTCATTTATGTAATGTTTTGTCTTGTTTTTATCGTTTGTCCATTTATTTGTCGCTTTGTAACTTTTTTGTCAAATTTTGTCTCATTTTTGTTGTTTTTGGTCCTTTTTTTTTCTGACTTTTGTCATTTTGATCATAAAGTAAAATACTATATCAATCAGTTCCAGATGACTAACTGTTGTGTTCCTTTGTCGACACTCTGTGATCTGTAAGTTGTAATGTGGAAATGATAAACTGAGGCTGAATGTTGCTGAGATTGAACTTATTTTTCTTCAGAAAGTTCAGGTTGTTTATGGTGTTTTGTAGAAAGATAATTCCGTAAATGTGGACTTTTCAGAACATAGTTTTTTGCACTAAAACAAAGGAACCATTAGGAGTTGTGGTTATTTATAGGTTATTATGCTGTGGTTTTTCTGGTCCGGTCCACTGGAGATCAAACTGGACTGAATGTGGAACCTGGACTAAGATGAGTTTGACTCCCCTTAGTGCATCCATTTTCTTCTTTATTTTTCAGGGTTGGGTCTCAGTGACTGCAGACTATCCAGGTCCATCCAGATTTGCTTCACCTCAGCAACATTTTCCAGTTCCTCCTAGGAGATACCAAAGTTTTCCCAGGTCCAATGAGATATATAATCTCTGCTTGGAGGCAAAAAACTAAACCTCCAAAAGAAGTTTCCCAGGAAGCATCGATATGAACGGCAATCCTATTCCAAGCTCTACACCTGTATTATTGTCCGATACAACTCTGCTTCAATCCCGCTGTCCAGTTCCTGTTCCAACTTCCTGTGACTCGTGAACAAGATCCTTAAACTCCTTTGTTTCAGCACCAACTCAACCCCAACTCAGAAGGTTGAATCCAGAAGTTTGCAGCAGATTACAAAGACCTCCAACTTGGAAGTTCTGACTCTAGACCATAATGAACAGAACCACATCATCTGCAAAAAGTAGAAACTCTGAAGTCCTCAAACTGTTTAAATGTGACCATTTAGATCTATAAACTTAGACAGGACCACGAACTGTATATAAAGATGGACGTCATCTACAGGTTTCCCCAAGAGCAGTTTGATGGCTGTGCCCTTCTCCATCATGGTTCTTTCAGGTAATATGTGGATACGAGCATAAAGGTGGATCTGATGTAGGTTTTGGATTGTCCTGTTCTGGCACCTATCTGCTGTTTAAAGCATCCACGTCCTAAATAATGCAAAACTTTAAGCCTTAATACTATTCAAACAGGTGAGTTCTATTAAAAGTCACCATGTATTTCTCATAAAATGGGAAAAAACACAATAGAGACCAACAGTAGTTTTTCTACTGGGCAGTAAACATGTTTATCTCTGCTGTAAAGTTGGACATTTTAACATGGAAGTCTATGGAGACTGGCTCAGTTTTAAAACAAGCCTCTAGTGGACATTCAAGGAACTGCAGCTTCATTTTTCTGTGCTGGTGATTTTCTAACTCACAGGATGTAGTCTGCAAGTATAAATCCCAAATTCGCCACTTATTTCAGGTCAGTTTGTCCTTTTTCTTACACTATGTACATGTTATTATATTTTAAACTCCACTTTGCTATGCAACAAACTCCAAGCTAACCGACCAGATCGAAAATTTCAAGTTTTATTATCCATTCTACTCATTACCCGAGACCACACTGATTAGTTTAGAGAAAGATACAGAAGTTAGTGCATTTTTTTTAACTTCCCAAAAGCAGAATGATACTGAGATGCAGCCACATGACAATACACTACAGAATGAGCTGACAAACCAAAGATGACTCTGGAGGTTTTTCAGTTGGATAAGACACCATGTGATATCCTCTTGCAACCTAAATGTTGTCTGAATGACACAATAAGTCTATTTATCTGTTTAGACGTTATTTTTCCTGACTTTAACCACAAATGCTGTGAAATCAGCCACGAAAAAGCTTCAAATGCACAGATACATCATGCAAAATGTGGCTAAAAAGTTCAGAATCTTGTAATATTGTCATTTCAGTTAATAAATCTAGTAGGTTGTGAAGTGTGACGATGAAGAACTTGTTTAGAAAATTTCCCTTCAATTCAAAAGCTTAAAAAATTGGATTATATTGAATACTTTTCACTGGACAGAGAATTTTTCAAATGTTTCCATTGATGCTTCACTCTGTTCCATTTATTCAGAACCACAATTAGCTCCGCTCTGGTTCTGGAGTTTGTGTGTTTGTGTTGATTAAAGCAGATGTGTGTGTTCATGCACATCTGGTGTGTGTTTGTGTGCTTGTGTGACATGTGGCCGTACTTCTTTGTGTTTGACTGTGGGCTGTTAAAACGGATTCCACATGTAAACCGTTCAACAACCGCATTGTTTTACTGACTTTATTATTTATTTCTGGGGAACATGTGGGCTGAGAGGGCAGTAAAAAGTTGCGTGTGGGTAGTTTTGTGATTGTAATTGTGGAATCTTGTTTAGTTTTAGTGAGTATCCCACAACAATAATGTATAAAGAATAGCTAGGACTAACTGGAAAATTCATCACTTTAACAGACTGATGGAGCAGCAACGTTATATGTCGCATGTTTGAAATTCGCTTTAAAAGTGTAGACTGAAGATTTGGACTTGAATCTGATCTGATTTGCAAAAAAAAAGACCCATAATTTCACAACACAGCAATATATAAGTGCCACGACTTTAACATTACAGGACAACTGAACAGATGTTGTGTTGTCTGCAAAAGATTTGACATTTAGTGTAATAACTGGTGTTTTACAGCAACGAATGTTGAGTTAAACTGTCAATTTCTGTAAGTTAAGTTTATTTTGTCACCAATACAGCAGCGGCATCCCTCAAAGTCTGGACTGTCTGGTTTTGCAGGCATGTTTTTACAGAAAAACTCATTTGCACCTTCATTTTAAATGTTCTTACTGAACTATTGGACAAATAAAGATTTCATTTGGAGTAATTTTGGCTTTTGTGCTCCTGTAATCTGCAGGAGTGGATGATTTCAAACACTTGTTAACAATGATGATGTGAACAGAATCACATCATCTGCAAAAAGTCAAATCTCTGAGGTTCCCAAACTGCTAAAATATGACAAGTTTGATCTATATAAATTCAGATAGGACCACAGACTGGATATAAAGATGGAAGAAGAGTTCGACTTCACTTGGTGCCATTGAAATACCACATTTTCAACCTTTTTTGGAGCTTTTTAACCTTAAACACTGATGAATCTTTCCTACGAACCAGATTTAGCATCACAGTGCTCAGCAAACACAGAGTTTTCTTTCTAGCTGCTGCTGAAGTTCCGTCCTCCAAACCTGAACAGGCCTCCATCCGTCGTACTTCTGTCCTCGTTGAAGCCGTGTGAGGCTCTGATGGGGTGTTGTGTTGTCACGCTGCTATTTGTGCAAACACACATAAATGAGTAAAACCTGTGTAAGAGCAGGAATCACACCTTCATGAGTGGTTTTCTCACACAGACTCCGGTGGAAATGCAGCTGTTTTACTTCACTCCAGCCCACTCCTCACCTCCACTCAGCCCCATGCTTGCCTCCCACTCCCCTCTCCTCCCTCTTCACGCTGCTTTTTCATCTTTTTATTGTTTCGCTCTGGCCTCCTTCCTCCCCGGTGCACCATCATGCATGTAAAGCTGCGCACTAATAAGGCATGCAGCGGGTTTGTGTGTGTCCAAGTTTGGCTTATCGAATGAGATAAGAGCGGCTTGGTGCGGCTGCAGCCTCCTAATAGCGCCGCCGACCTTCATCGGTGCATTAGCAGCCCCTAGACGAGCTGCCGATAAGAGCAGCTGTTTCCGTACGTGTTAACAGGGACCCTGCAGATGAGTGTTTCTTATCACACCAATGGATGAGCAGCTGCTGGGCTTTTATGAAATGTGTTCTGGGCTGGACGTCACTGCCTCGGGGTGATTTTCATTCACAGACAGAAATGAAGCTGAGCTCATGTTTCCTCACGTCTTTATGAAACAGGAAGTGAAGTTAGTTTGCCAGGAAGTCTGATGTCTGTCAGCATCTGTAAATATCTTCTTAAAGGGAACAACTGATGTGTCAATTATCCACATTTTCTTTATGTATTATGAAAGTACAGTAACTTTTTTTTTTATCTTTCTCCTTTGCTGAGTGACCTTCCTAAAAAATAAATTCTGACCCCATGCTGTGAGGAAATAAACACGTTTTAAGAGTTCTAAGCTAATTTTTTTAAAATGTAATTTTACTGTTATTTTACAGATTTTCTCAGATTTGTTAAATTGTAGATTTTATTACATGCAATCACTGAAAAAAATTATAGATTAGACCAAAAACGTGAACAAAATCTGTTTTTGCCCACATACTAATTCATTCTTTTACAATGTCAGACTGTAAAATTGTTATTATTGTTACTGTAATTGAACATATAAAACATCACTGTTATCATTTTACAGATGTTTGAAGTGTTTTTAATTATTATAATGTTTTCCCTGTTTTGTATCTATCTAGCAAAACCAGAGAGAAAAAAATTGCATCAACATCAACAATTTGTATTATTTACAATTGACTGTAAATTTAGACTTTTTGCTGTATTTAAATCAGCTAAATATAATTATTTATCAATTATTTGCCAATGTTTAAAATTTAAAAATCTGTATATTGAAGATTGAAAAATCATTTTAAAACTGTTTAACTGTTATTTTACAGATTTTACCTGTTTTGTTAAAGTACAGATAATATGTAATAACATTACAGGAAATAAGCATAAATTTACATGTTGATTTGATACACAAAAACAGGCCAAAACTGTAAATAATGTCCACAAATCCATGTTTAAGGGATCTAAGTAGTTACTGATGTCTAAGAAACTGAAAGATTCCAGAAACTGTCTGACTTAACTGCCAACCTTTCAAACATCTACTCTTGCCCACTTTTCTTCTTTTTTTTAAAAAAAAAGTCATCTTTTTTTGTCGCTTCCATATAATTTTTGCTATGCTGCATCTTATTTTTGTTATATTGTGTTTCATTCATCTTGTTTGTTTCATTTTGAAGGTTTTTTCGTCATTTTGGGTCTTGTTAATTTAGTTTTTGATGTTTTGTGCATCATTTTGGACTACAAGTAGTTCATGTTGCCAAGCAGAGAGCATTGTGGGAGTTTATCTAGTAACAGGCACCATGACAAAGGCTTCTGTGGAAGTTAATGACCTCCGACGAGAGCTCATGTCAGTCAGAGTGGCAGTGATTATGCCTAGGTTTTTTTGGGTTTTTTTGGCTACAACAATGTAATTGCGGCTTTCAAACCTTCCTACTCAACGCATTTGACTCCTCTTGACTTCTTCCACTTCTGCAGAATGAAGTTTAAGTTGAAGAGTCGCCATTTTGACACAGATTTGGAGAATCAGCTCATCAAAAATGCTGCTTATTAACAGAAGTGGGCTTCCTGGGGGCATTATGAGTGTTGCAGGAGCACTGGCAGCAGAGCAGTACTGCACAAAGAGACTATTTTTGACTTTTATATGCACAGATAGACAACAAATACACCTTGGCAAAGCGTAAAGGCTGTTCTTCTTATGTGCACTATTAATACATTATATAAAGAGAATGTCTAAATGGCTTAAACTGTAGTTATCTTCAAAGAAGATGAACTATTTCTACGTGTGGCTTCACTCCCGAGAGTCTAACGTGACAGGATGCATGCAGCGTTTCCACATGAAGAAAAAATTCTTATGCTTCAAGTAAGAAAATGTGTGTGTGATTGACAGGTGATCTCTGGGAAATGTGGTGGAAAAATACCGACTCCGGCTGCCGCTCTCATCACTCAGCGCTGACGTCTAGCTGCCTTTAAACAAACAGAAACATGAACACACGGCAGTAATCTGGCTAATAAACTGCACCGAAGCCCCGCGTACATTTAGAAAGAATACTAATTGCTTTGTGAAAACGTTGTTTGTCTCAACTTGCAGCTCATACGACAAATGCACAAAAACACGGACCGATTCACAAAGAAAGATTCGTCCTGAAGGCCGGCCGATATTAAAAGATGGCGCTCAGTCAACAGCTTAATGCAGAAATATTTATAGAGACATAATGAAGCGCAGCGATTAAGTCAGGATTAGCAACATGTGTGTTTGTGCAGCAGCAGCTCCTCACTTAGCATCGCCTCAGGTGCACATCAAACACACACACAGTCATTAGTACGCAATCCACATTTTTAACAGCAGCCACCTACTCCACACCGGCAGAAAATTCTCTTCTTCTCTGCTTTAATCCATCTTCCTGCCTCCACCGCTGCTGCTGCTGCTGCTGCTTTTCCTTTGCTTCTTCGCCTTCTTTCTACCGTTTCCAGCCTCCCTTCTTATCATTCCTGCTCCACGAAGGAAACAAAGAGTGGCAGCGTTTTGGTACATCCCAGATCATGAATGAAATTCATCCAAATGTAAAATGTGTTTAGGATGCTGCAGTGGAATCATGTGAGATTTATTCATGCGCACTGCTTGAAGATTTGTGCATTTTTGTACCTCGAAAACAACATTTTGTTCATCAAATGACAAAACTGTCCCTTTATGTCTTGTTGCAGAAATGAAAACTTACATGACTACTACTTTTTACTACTTTACCACTGAAACACAAGTTAAAAACAACAGTTGTGCTGTCAATTCAGACATATTTACATGTCAGGAATAAATTTAGATGCAATAGAAAGTCCTGGTTCCTTTTCTTTTAAACATACTAATAAAAACTAATTATAGTCATATAGAGGTAAATGACTGTATTTTTCCTGATATCAGGATTTTGCAGGCAGCACCGATCAAGAATTGAATCTAAATTTGCCTGTTTAACTCCAACAAACCCGACTAGATATTTAAATAAACATGTTTTTAGAGGGTTGCTGCATCATTTTTTCTGCATTTAAAGCTTGTTAAAAGTACAATAATGCACTGTTTGCTGTCATTTATGCACCTTTTCTCATAAATTTTCCGGTACAGAAGCGATGCTCCTGTTTTTCTGAGTACATAACCTGCTTTTTGATAACTTGCCTCCTGCTGGGTTTGTATTCCGACCTCCAGCAGCTGAACAACAGACCATCTTATGTTGAATTTTTAAACTTAGCAGCGTAACGACCCTTTACTGTTACAGGCTGAAAATGGTAAATTGACTATGTGCTCGTGTGCAGTGTTTCCGGGCTTAATGTGGCGGTGGTGTAATGTAGCAGAGAAAATAAGTGAACTGATGTATCGCCGGCAGCTTCATCGGCCTGGAAGTACCTGGAAATATCTGACGAGAGCACAGGCGACAGGAAAAGACAGAAAATGTCGGAGAAAAGAAAGAGAAATGACAAGGAGACAAATGTGAAAGGACATTGTCTGCACCTCGCTTACTCCGGGTTTTCTCTGGAAGTGTGAGGAGCTGAGGAAAGGTGGTGAGGAGACGATAATGACTGAGACAGTCAGAAAAGTCCACAAATCCCGACGGAGCGTCTCTTCGCATTTGTTCCCGGAAGCCACTCATGCCAATCATGCCTGTCCAGCATCCTCTCAGGGTCTGCAGCCGTCTTGTTCTGCCGTTTTCTCTCAACCCCACTGTACCTGAAAACAGCTGGCAGCAAAACACAATTTACTATGAATCAGCCGTCACACAAACCCGACTTCCTGCTCAGGTTTCACTTTCTCAGGGAGTCCAAGGGAGAGTTTTCTACACTGGAGGAATTTATGCATCACTCTGAACAAAATGTGATCATCAGTTTTCTTTAATCCAGTTTAATCACCTAAGAATCACATTCCTATACAACTAAAATGCATTTTGTCTTTAAGAAAACTTATTTTCTGACATATAATGTGACAAATGAAAGTATAATCAACAAAACTTTTGCATTTTTTTTATTGTAAACTAATAATATATTAGACAAGATGGAAAAAGCTTCAGATATGTTGTGAAAAGTCATATTTTAATCCAATATGAGGTATTTTCATGCATGCTGCTGGAACATTTATGCATTTTGATACCATGAAAACAATATTATTGTTTCTCAAATGACAAAAGTGTACCTTTATGTCTTGTTGCAGAAATGTAAACTTCCATTACTACTGATTTTTACTACTTTACCACTGAAATATGAGTTAAAAACAACAGCTGTGTTATGAATTCAGACAGATTATGTGACAAATGAATATCTGATCAACATTACTTTGGCATTTTCTGCATTGCAAACCTATAATATATTAGGATGGAAGAAGCTCCTGGCAGGTGGACTGAGAACATGCAGTCATTTTACAGACTGGATTCTCAGGTTTTCTTGTTTTCTTGTACCTGTCATGCCTTGCTCAGGGGCGCCGTGCTGCAGAGCCACGGCGACTCTTCTTCACTTTCTCTGCTGGAAACGCTGCACATTCTGAGTCTGTGAGTTCTCCTTTGTAGTCATTAAACTTCTGCTACCTCAAAAAAAAAAAAAAGTACAATTCAGCTCCACAACTTCACACCTCTGCCGGCCCCTAAACATTCCTCCTGCAGCTCCTCGCCTTCCACTCCGTCAGCAGTCGGTTAGGATTGTAGTCTGCCGGCTCAGAACTAAAGGCATTAGCATTTAAATTCGAGTGCCTGCAGGTATCATAGATCAGAGTCTTGGATCTGCCTGTTTTGGAAGTTTGGGAGAGACTTGTTCATTTCACATCGACAGCAACGTCTCCAAGGCCGTCGAACAACACGAATAAAGCTGGGAGGATTTATAATAATGTGTGTCGCATGTGGACCCGGGGACGTTGTTTCAAGGTGTCGACATACATCTGAGCTCTCAGATCCAACATTCACTATCAGGTTTTTACTCGTTTCTATGCAGAACTGCTGCAGCACTGAGGTCATAAAATGATATTTCCCTGGAGAGCGCTATTTACTGTGATCACGGCACGAGCACTGAGCAACCATGGTGAATGAAGAGGATCCTCAGGGGCGTCATGGTCGCTGCATGATAGTTAGCGGTGGCTGTAAACACATTAGAATAAAAACAAGGAGAGAAACATGACGCTTCGTTAACTAGACCCAAAGTTACCGTCAGACGAGGCTGCGAGGCTGAAACCCGCTTTGATCACAGAGACTTCTGGGCTGCAGAGTTTCAACAGATCCAGATAAAGTTGACAGATCTTTTAAGGGTTTGTGTCGCACAAACATCAGAGCTTTGGTCCTTTTAATATCAGTGGCATTCAGTTAAAAAATCCACTATTTTCTCCAGTCAGTGCTGCAGACTAATATCTGCAGTTGCATCATTCACTAAAGTAGGGGAGGGTATAATTCTAGAAAATGCCGGTAATGAGTTCAAATTAACCTCATCTCCATAAAAACTCAATTTTTCACCTTTATTTTGTATTTAGAGTCCTCTTCTCTTGGCTACCGGTGTATATGTGCATTTCAACAACACACTGACAGCTTATTATCAAAATCATGTCAGCTATTATGTAGCCAAACTGAATGACTTGTGAATGTCTAAGATTTGAAGGAAAACTCTCCACTTGATAGACCATAAACAACAATAAGTTACCAATTTACCCACTCACAACCCCCCTAATTCTCCATGGATTACATTGCTTGCATTGTTGTAAGTCACAAGTGACTGTTTAACCGTCTCATCCATTATCTGTACACTGCTTTATCCTCATTAGGGCCATGGGGGACTATCTTCTAGCTGCAAGGCGACAGTACTAACCAGCACTCCACTGTGCAGCTCCTGTGTTTAACCAACATTGTCTAAACATTATGTCAATACCATAAACAAGCTACTATATTTTTGTATCCAGGCAGATCACACATCATCACTCTAGCTTTGCAGCATGATTGACATCGACAGACATAAATAAGTAATAAGAAGGAGGTTAATCTGCTGCATATAGAAGACTCAGTATTTTGGATTGACAACGCGAAAGGTGGACACATGTTGATGAGGATACAGCAGATGACCTAGAGACCAAGAGAATGACAGATGAAGGGATAAATGCCAGAGATACCTCAGTATCAGTACCTAGAACAAGCCATGTCTTCAGGATGTTCAACACTGAAGATGCTTCCTGCTGAACAGTTTGGTGACCACCTTAAGGTCCTCTTAGGAGGACCAAGGACAGGTCTACAGGGACACTGAGAGACTTTCATTTAGCCATGGAGCATCTCCCCTTATATTAGGTCTTGGCTGAATGAACGTAGCCTTTCGTGTGCCAGACATGTCTTTTTGTGATTGTTTTGTGGCTCTTTGTGGTTATTTTGTGGCTTTTTGTAGTTTTGTGTGTATTAGTGGTTGCTTTGTCCCTCTTTCTGGTTGTTTTGTGTAGCCAGGTGTAAAAAAACACACACACACAGTTATTTGAGTACAATCACAGAAGAGAGACTGTTTATTTTCTTTATCTTTATTTGTTTTGCATCGGTAAAGTGTTAGATGTCCTATTGCATATGAATGCACCGCTCAGCTCACGTGGTCCCACGTGGCGTACCTAGCTCTCAGCAGCCAATCAGAGGCTACGCAGGCCACGCTCAGCCTGTCGGCTCAGAGGCGAAGTGCAGGCGCGCTGCTCTTCCGGTCCCTTCTAGAAGCGAGGGCAGCTACATGCTAAGAGGAAGAGAAAACCAGGAGAAAACCTCAGAGTTTACCTGTGAAAAGGAAAAAAACAGTTGGAGCACTTACCCACTGGAGGTCCGGAGCCAAGTGACTGAACGAAGGAGAGAGTTACGTCGGTAAGACGAGTCAATTATCCGGCGGAGAAAAAAACCTTGTTGACGCTTACCGTCGTCGTCTATGCTAATGCTAGCTCTGTGCCTAACAGGCTAACCACTTGGCTTTCACCCAGAGAGCCGCGGCAAGGTCCGACATCGGCGTGCTCCGCCTTGATACACAGAGAGCAACGGTGAGAAATGTGCCTTTTTAGCTGCTCTGGTGCTATTTTCCTCTTGTTTTCGCGGGTGTTGAAAGAAAGCAGTGGTGATATTACGGTTATAAGAGTGAACTGAAGTGAATAATGGTGCAATACTTCTGGACATATGCACATTGTGTTTATTATTTTATGCTGATGTGTATGTAATTAAAGGGGAAGTGTTTTATTTTCCTAATGCCAATTTAAAGGGAAGAGAGAGTAATTTGGTATGTTGTGATGAGTGTAAAACAATATGTTATTTTGTACTATATGATTTATTGAAAACATTTATGTTATTTCAGCTGAGTTTAGAGTAACTAGAGGGTAATTTTTGGTGCAGTTCTCTCACATGAATAGGCCTATAGTGTAAGAGTAGTTTAAGCACACTTCTTTAATACCTCTGTGTCTAACTCAAGATGTGTACTGTTATGTTTTTTGCACATGGTTCTGATATGGTTATGATTAATGATATTTTGAATGTTAATGGTTACTTACCATAAGTATTATTGAAACACTGTTCGTATGAACAGGTAAATGTGTGAGCACTTTCGTGTTTAGTCCTCATAAATGATACTCTTAAGACTGAACGTTGTACAACTGAGACAGAGATTTAAGATTTGAATAGAAATGAAGATTCATGTCAGAATTAGATGTAATGGTGTGCATCTTTTGACATTTGATATCCCTGACGATGCATCTGAGAAAAGACGGTGTTGGATGTAAATTGTGTGACCTGTCTACAGGTCAGGTTTTTTGGAGGACTGAAGAGTCTGAGGTTCAGGACAAACTTCCTGCTGTAACAGATGGCGAGCCAACCACCCTGAAGAAAGATCAGCACCGAGAAGATATCCACGTACCCACTCATTCACACACACATTATACATTTACATTACACTACAAAGACCTCTGGAATCAGGTGAACTTGCAATAATCCTACAACAGGAAAACCTGCAACAACTCCTATTTTACTTAAGGGCCCCAACGGACAATTTTTTGTTTCAAGTGTGCACACTGGGTTTTTCTTATTGTCTTACTGTTTGGGTTATTATTTTGTATTCTGTACAAATCCGACAACTTGTTTTATCCACTGTTAAAAATTATACGAGTGGCTACTCAACTATTACCCCTGCGATTGCCTCATTATTGTTGCTCAGTACAGTGGCTCCTCCCGAATTTAGTGTCTTCTGATTCTGGTCCAGGTATTATAAATAGTCCAAGTAATTATTACACTGTAATTCACTTTTATATCCCTAAAGTTGGTTACATTTGCATCTATTAGTGGACGAAAGCAGAAGGTGCGTCCTCCTGAACAGTTTGGTGACAACCTTAAGGTTCCATTAGGAGGACCAAGGACAGGTCTACAGGGACACTGAGAGACTTTCATTTGGCCATGGAGCATCTCCTCTTATATTAGGTCTTGGCTGAATGAACGTAGCCTTTTGTGTGCCAGACATGTCTTTTTGTGATTGTTTTGTGGCTCTTTGTGGTTGTTTTATTATCATTTAGTGTCTCTTTGTGATCATTTTGTATCCATATGTGGTTGTTTTGTGTCTTTATGCGGCTGTTTGCATCTCTTAGTGGTTGTTTTGTGTCCTTTTGTAGTTTTTTGCATCTATTAATGGTTGTTTTGCATCTACTTGTGGTCGTTTTGTGTCTATTTGTGGTTATTTTGTGTATTTGTGATTGTTTGCGTCTACTAGTGGTTGGTTTACGTCTGTTTGTGGTTGTTTTGTGGCTTTTTGTAGTTTTGTGTCTATTAGTGGTTGCTTTGTCCTTCTTTCTGGTTGTTTTGCATCTATTAGTGGACGAAAGCGGAAGGTGCGTCCTCCTGAACAGTTTGGAGACAACCTTAAGGTTCCATTAGGAGGACCAAGGACAGGTCTACAGGGACACTGAGAGACTTTAGTTTGGCCATGGAGCATCACCCCTGACATTTGACTGAATGAGCCTTTCATGTCAGAAATGCAAGGATGCTTGCTGAATGTTCTCTGGAAAAATAACAATTTTGAGCACAGTTGTGGTATTTCATAAAATGTTAGTAGCCGCAAGAAGCAAAATTACACAGAAATAAAAGTGAGGATCTCTTCTTTTTCTACAATAAAGATTGATTTAAACTCATTAATGGGTGTTTTTCCTCCCAAAAAGCATTTATAGCCTCCCTCTAACTGAAGGACTTTAGTGAGGCTGATTCCTTCTTTACTCCATCGGTCCTGTTTGTTCATCCAACCTCCAGAACATCCCGGTTCAGATGATAAAAAGCTGCAGCGGCATCGAGACATCAAGATTCATGTGATAAAAGATGTGCTGTTGTGTTTTGTGGAAGCAGCCTTGAGTGAGTTATTGCTGTATATTTGGTATTTATATTAAGTATTCACATTTACCAGCTCTATGTATAACATCCTTGACACATAAACTTGTTAATCGAGGTTACCGATGTGATGCCAGGGTTTTTCCTGATTCAGAATGGACCTTCAGGGGGTAAATATACTCCACAATAAGCATCTTGAGCCACATATAGAAAAGGCAATGACCTGTGTGAACTTACTGCACAGGCTGGACATATTTTCTTGTTTTTTATGAATGTTTGACCACAGCAAACATCTGCAATGTCTGTAAATGAAACCCAAAAGGACAAAACTGGTTCAAAAATGTATATGTAATATTTTTTTATTTGAAAAAACTGTCAAAACACAAAACTGAAGTCAGATAGGGAGGTTTGGAGACTAATGGAAGATAATTTTGCTGATTTTATTATACAAATAAAGCCTCTTGGTTGGTATTAATATTAGAATACAGCAAGTAAACAACATCTCATTTTGGTAAACACACTTTTATTGAATTTCAGGTGTTTAAACCAATATGCTCAACAAATTTTATCCCTGTTTAGATATATTTATTATTTTTTTTAATACCTAAAGAGAAATAGACTGCAAGGCAATGCAAGTTTATTGATGTAACACATTTTAAAAACAAGATAATTCAAATTTACATAAAATATTTTAAAAAGCCTGAAGATAAACTGTAAAAGGAACAACATAAGCAATATTATGGTTGAATGTATTTTACGACATAAAAGAGTTAAATATGAAATACAAAAATCAGATAAAAGCAGTAAATGTTACAGTGCAGGTTTTCAGGTCCGAGCACATAATTTCAAATCAAATAATGCTGAGTTTGATGTTATTATTCATTGAAAAGTCAAACGTATGTAATTCCATAAATATCAAAGCTTATATCACTGTGTGTTTATGTGCATGTGTTGGTTACTCCAAAGAACTTCTAGGGCCTAAAATAAATTTTGTTTTGATGGAACATTTGCACTAAAGCTATTAAAATGGCTAATTTAATGAAGAAACCAGTGAATAATGGAAGATTTGTACCTGAAATCCACATTTGGTGCATCAAACTGGTCCAAACATGACATGAAAACCTACTTTTCAGATTTGATTTTCATTTTTACTCCGACTTAAATGTCCTCTATGCAGGAAAAACCTTGAATTCAGTGTTGCAGGCAGTTTCTTTCATAAGAGGTTGGACTAAAAAAAAGAAGCTTTTTCCTTTTTTTTTTTTTTTTTTTTTCTCAGTGCTGACTCATTGAATCAATGTCCGTTTGCAGGTTTCTTCTTGGAGTTTCCTTTTAAGGCGGTCTTTAGTCGAGCATCATTGAGCCGTCACAGATCAGCCTCGCTCCTGTCGCGTCAGCTTTAATCATTTTCATGCCGAACCACAATAAACTGTCTGAGGTAATTGGGGTAACATATGCGGGTTTTGTTTTAAGGTTGTGGAATCAAGGCCCTGTGCTGACGGATGCTTATTGGCAGCCTGTCTCCTCACCTGCTGAGTCAATCAATCTGGCTCAGTCTCTCTGTTAACAAGTCCTGTTTGTGGTGCTAAAAGAGAGAAGGGGGAAAAATAAAGGGAACTGTGGAACAAAACCGGTGTTCCAGTTAACTGAGCTGCACACAACCAATATGAGCCTGCAAATTAAGAGCAGAGAACATGATAGAAACTGTAAAAGTGACTGTATTTTTCTGCTATATACAGGTAGACTGAAAAACACTGCAGAGCTCTAGGGCTCTTCTGCCTCTGCTATTTATGAAATTATAAAAAGTCATTGCTAAGTCATTTTATAAGTAAATGTGGCAAATTCTGGTACAAAAAACAGCAAAACAAGCAAAGAGCTATTTGGTCCAAGAATATTTTTTGTTCCTATTAGCTTAATATGTTCCATAGTGTGCTTTTTTGTAATTGTATGTTGTTCTGCAATGTTTTGCTTTACCAATGAATCAAAAACATGACTTCTTCCTCTTTCCCTAAATAAAATCTGAGTTGAAGGGTTTCTGTTTAGGAGACTCAGCTGCCAGGAAAAGAGCAAGGCAGAATCCAAGTGTAGAAACACAAGTAGGTTGATTACAAAAAAGACAAACCTTAGTCAAGAAAAAGTACATGGTAATCAAGGCAAAAATAAGTCCAGAGGTGAAGACACGAATCCAAAAACATCATATTGAAAAACAAAGACATGAGGGAAGCAAATAGATTAAAAAGAAACTAAAGTGGATGAAGGTTGCAAGGATTCAGGCAGGAGAACACAAGTTAAATGAACAGTAAAGGGTGGAAGTAACACACAATCGTTAAAAGAGGAGGGAAACGGTCAAAGGGGAGGAAGTAAAGATACAAGTGTCAAATGATGAGGGAAACAGACAAGGTAGAAGCAAAGACAATTGTCAAAAGGGGAAGGCAACAGACAAAGGATGGAAATATAGATGAAAGTGTCAAAAGAGGAGAGAAACAAAGTAAAGCATCAAAAGAGGAGGGAAACAGACAGAGGCAGGAAGTAAAATTCAAGCGACACACAAGGAAATAGGATATCAAAATAAGATGTTTCTGAAGTAGGACTTTCAGAGAGCGTTTCAAGTGTTGCAGGAGCTCTGGGAGCAGAGGATTGCTGCACAAGGAGACTACAACCAAAGTGTACAACATTGATTTTTTTCGTAATAACAATGCAATATTTTTCAAGGAAACCTCGGGTCCTGGTCTTCATATGGATGTTATTTTGAAGCATACCACATACCCAAACACTGTTCCAGACCGAGAACACTCCACTACGACAATGTGCCCCAGTACACCTCAAAAACCGCTCAAGAACAGCTCAAGGAACACAACCAAAAGCCAAAGGCACTGACACAGCCTCCAAATTCCCTGAATTCCAATTTAGTGGATCATCAGTGTGATGCTTCGGAACAAATCCAATCAATTGAGGCCACTGCAACCCACAACACCCAAAAGATCTGCTAACTACCCAATGGATGCCACCAGAGATCCCGTATCTTTAACCAGACCTGTCAGAACTGTCTTGGTTGCATGAAGAACACCTACTCAAATGTTATGCTGGTGGTTTTAATGTTGTGGCTGACCGGCGTATGTAGAACTCCAAAATAAACCCATGTCCCACTGTGAATAGAGGCAGATTTCAGTGACAATACGAAAACTCCTTTTGTCACAAGGAAGAAATTAAGCTAACCTCAGACATTTTAAAATCAATCCATCTGCTCCAGCAGGAGAAGCTATGTTCAACACCCCCCCTGCAGTGACACATGTAGCCAAATGCCTCATCACTCTGCATCACCCTCACACATTCAGATCTGCTGCACGTCTTATCACTCTGCCCACAGATATGCATGAATGTGTGGCAGCCGTCAGACCCACACTTCACTAATACATGCAGGACTACAAAGCTGACACCTTCACAGCCACACTGTTCACCAACTGTGTGGTTTCCAGCTGTCGGCCAACATGTTCCTGCTCTGTCATTAAGAAAGTGTAACCACATCACACATGGAGGCTCTCACCGTCCACCGAAACACGAAACAAAAGCATCCATGGTCCAGATTTAATTGGAGAAATGAGAGAAATCATACTATGTGACCTCATTCATTATTTCAGATGAGCACTAATATCCATCTTTTTAATCAAGACAAAGAAGTGAAGGATGATATTTAGCTCCATTGAGAGCCAATTAAATCAGTCATAATGGCACAAAGTGGAAGAGCACGGCACCATTATTAGCTGTATTACCAATTTAAAAGCAGAACTCTGGTCTTTACCAACACATTCTTTAAAAATTGCCATTGAAGCTCTCAGAAGCTCTCATGGAATTGTCCATTCACCCACATTTAATAACAGCAGTGAGCACAGCCCTGGACAATATCACGTCAGATAATTCACCATCACATCACCGTACTTTAATCAGCTCACTTGTAGCTTGAGCTGTAGGATATTTGCTCTTATGTCAAAGTTAGAGTCCATTAACAGGTTAGGTTTACTATATTAAAATTAAATGCCATCTCCCCAACATCTTCTGCTCTGAAACAGCAACATATCATCCCAACAAAAAACGACTACAAAGAGACGCAAATTACGCACAAGGGGAAGCAAAATGACTACAAAGAGGCACAAAACGACCACAAAGACCCACAGAATATCTCCGTGCTTCACTGTCAGGACGATGCATCCACTGTGGTAGTCCTGGTCAGGTTCACACCAAACATCCATCTGACACCAACTAGTTCATCTCCATCTGACCAAAGAATGTTCTCCAACATCCATCAGGCTTCTTCTCATGTTCTTCAGCAAACTTTCATCTGGAAGTTCTGAGCAGCAACCAGGTTTAGTTCTTCTCATTGTCTCACCACAGATTTGTGTTTTCCGGCTAGTTCTACTCCTGATAATACAGTTATTTTCTGTTGAAGTGCTTGAAGTACTGGTCATAATTTCACTGAGTTGATCATATACTACCTATAGTATTTATATTTTACTGCCACAGTGGTTGAACTTTAAAGATCTAGAGTCGACTCACTATCACTGATATGAAGTTGGCCAACAGGAAGTTGTGAATTGTAACATAAGGAAAGATGTTCAACCAAAATCCAGTGAAATTTGCTGGATTTTGGTTGATTTTTTGTGAATGTTGTTAAGAAGCATTTTTAACATTTCTTTTTTCCACCAAAAAATGTTCAAAGATTTCCCAAAAATGTTGAAAATGTGGACATCAAAGTTTCACTGTGAAAGTATATTTTTTTCCACATATTCAAACTTTAAAACAAATCAATTTTGACTCACAAGACGACACCAGGGTTAAAACTTTTCACTCCACAAACTTATTTATTGGCAGCACTTTACACTTTTCCCGGAAGCTGTGTGATTCTATGGTGCATAGGATATTTCATTTTAGTTTTTTTCCTTGTTTGTTTTCAGAGATAGATTTGATCTTGAATTTCGCCCTTTTAATTTCCACTGACTGCCCGAGGATTCCAGTAATTGATTGGTGTATTTTATGATGCAATCAGGGCCGGCTGATGCACAGGCCTCATTAACGAGACTGACAGAAGTGATCAGGACAACAAACAAGGAGCCGATAACTGATCCTAAATCAGTCAGGATATCCTCAGAAATGTGTTTGTTTTATTAAACTTCTCACCTTTAGCCAAAGTCACGGCGATGTTGAGATGTGTTATGGTGTTCAATGACTGATTCCTCGTCTCGGTTTCTAACTCATGGGCTGAGAAAGCTGCTGTCACGAGGCGTTTGGTTTATTCACGGCTGCTGCTGGATCTTTTTCGGGGGTGGTAAAATCATCAGCTGTTGGGCATTTGACATTTATCGGGAGAAACACTTGAGATGTTGACCTTTATGTGGAATCATTAGCCAGAATGAGACAACAGTTTTAGCCCGGGCCTTTTCTTTGTTCTTCGTCTTCTGAAGTCTTTTTCTATTGAATCTCCTCAGCTTCTCATTTTCACTTGTCTTCTGCTCCGTAGCCTTTCTCTAATGTTTTATAGATACAGTCTATGAAAAGAAAGATTCACCTTCCTTTGATATTTTCCACCTTTTATTGCTTTTCAACATTGAATTGATGTACTGTAGTTTTTTCAACAAGAATTTACAAAAAAATAATGCAGATTTCTACAAAATAATTCTAATTATTTGAAATTTTCACATGTAAAAGAAGTGATTGCATAAATATTTACCCACGTCAAGCATTGATCCTGTTGGTCTCAATTGGTCTCATACTTCACATCATGATGCTGCCACCACCGTGCTTCACATCATGATGCTGCCACCACCATGCTTTAGTCATGATGCTGCCACCACCATGCTTCACATCATGATGCTGCCACCACTGTGCTTCACATCATGATGCTGCCACCACCGTGCTTCACATCATGATGTTGCCACAACCGTGCTTCACATCATGATGCTGCCACCACCATGCTTCACATCATGATGCTGCCACCACCGTGCTTCACATCATGATGCTGCCACCACCATGCTTCAGTCATGATGCCGCCACCACCATGCTTCACATCATGATGCTGCCACCACCATGCTTCACATCATGATGCTGCCACCACCGTGCTTCACATCATGATGCCGCCACCACCGTGCTTCACATCATGATGTTGCCACCATGCTTCACATCATGATGCTGCCACCACCGTGCTTCATATCATGATGCTGCCACCACCATGCTTCACATCATGATGCTGCCACCACCGTGCTTCATATCATGATGCCGCCACCACCGTGCTTCACATCATGATGTTGCCACCATGCTTCACATCATGATGCTGCCACCACCGTGCTTCATCATGATGCTGCCACCACCGTGCTTCAATCATGATGCCGCCACCACCGTGCTTCATCATGATGCTGCCACCACCATGCTTCACATCATGATGCTGCCACCACCGTGCTTCACATCATGATGCTGCCACCACCGTGCTTCATCATGATGCTGCCACCACCGTGCTTCACATCATGATGTTGCCACCATGCTTCACATCATGATGCTGCCACCACCGTGCTTCACATCATGATGCTGCCACCACCATGCTTCACATCATGATGCTGCCACCACCGTGCTTCACATCATGATGTTGCCACCATGCTTCACATCATGATGCTGCCACCACCGTGCTTCACATCATGATGCTGCCACCACCATGCTTCACATCATGATGCTGCCACCACCGTGCTTCACATCATGATGCTGCCACCACCGTGCTTCATCATGATGCTGCCACCACCATGCTTCACATCATGATGCTGCCACCACCGTGCTTCACATCATGATGCTGCCACCACCGTGCTTCACATCATGATGCTGCCACCACCATGCTTCACATCATGATGCTGCCACCACCGTGCTTCACATCATGATGTTGCCACCATGCTTCACATCATGATGTTGCCACCATGCTTCACATCATGATGCTGCCACCACCGTGCTTCATCATGATGCTACCACCATCATACTTCACAGTGGGGATGGTGTGTTTGTGTTGATGTTCAGTATTTGATGTCCATCAAACATATCATCTAGTCTGATTGACATAAAACTCCATCCTGGTCTCCTCAGACCAAAGAACCTTCTTCCAGGTGTCTTCAGAGTCTCCACATGTCTTCTGGTGAACTCTAGTCCAGATTTAATTTGAGTTTTTTTGAATAAAGTCTTTTTCTTTACCATTCTACCATAAAAGTCACAGTTGTCTCCGTGGCCTCCCTCACTAGTCTCTTTCTTGCATGGTCACTCAAAAAAGTGAAAACTTCCATAAAGGATGAACACTTTTTTGAAGGATCTGGATTATTTCCCTGTTATTTGGTCTCCTTTCTTTTCCCCATAGCTCTGTTGTCTCAGTGTTTCAGGTCAGTGTTGATAAAACACATTTCAGCTTGGATTCCTTCTGATTCACTAATTAACCAGGAGAATGTTCATACAAGCAGTCTGTGTTGTAGTTCCAGTAGAAGTAATGAAGAAGGGGTCAGGCAGCTTCTTAGTAGCTGGTGCTTTTGATTTAAACTAATTTGCAGCTTCGATGAAAGCTCTGACGTGTGTGATTAGCATCAAGGACGATTTTCAGCAGCCTAGCGGTGTAGCATCATGGTGGCTATACGTGGTTCTGAACCGTGCCAAATAGCTGATCGGTAATGAAAGAAATGTTTTATTTTTTTAAAAAAAATAGGTTCACTGATGACTCATCAGATTAATTTCATGCCTTTTAATGGCAGGCCACTGAAGGTAACACTGCTGCTCTATTAGCTGGTGGCGTCTGAATATGAATCCCAGCATCAGGGGGTCTAAGGTCTAAATATAATCACTGGCAGAACACATCGACGTAGGAGTGTCAAGGCTTCACCACACTTTAAATGTACATACATTTACATCCAAGGCCAGTCAGGATGCGTTCTATATGATGGCAGCTAGTCTTAGTGTCTTTAATGCATTCAGTATATTATTATTATAGATTTATATAGAATTGCATTATCAAAAAGCCTTCAGTTAATCAGACAGTACATAGTTTCTAAGAACACACAACCAATACATGTTTCAGTATTTAAAATGTTTAACCATCTGAAACTCAAACAGTTTCCAGTATATTTGAAAGGCAAATTTAAAAAATGCAAATGTTCTATTGTTTATCGGAGCCAGAAACTGTAAAAACAACAAAAATTGTTGGATTTTCCGCTTTCCTTTTCCACTTACAGGCCTTGAATTAATCATATGTGATGCATCCTTCTGTCAGAAAACGTCACTGCATCAAAGCTTAAAATCATGATGAGAATCATGTGTTCTGTGTTTCACACTTTGCCTTTTATGTTTGGTGAAAAAGAGAGTTCAGCCTTGAAACAAATTCCTTGAACTCGTTGGTTTTAGAACTGAAACGTCTTCAAGAAATACAATCAAGTTTGATTTCCTTTGTTTTAGCACTAGAGTGAGTTTAAAACTAGTCAAAGTGACCATAACACCTCAGTCATTACTGGTCACCTGTTGGTTTTTAGAAATAATTGTACGATTTTATTGCGTGTTTGTTAAGCTTCACATGGTGCCAACCTGAATTTGTGATCTCTAAACTCCTTGTGAGCCTGACGACTGATCCTGAATTGTGACCACATTTGCTATTTATGCTGTTAAGTGTGTAAATCCCTCCCATCTCACACTGTCAATGTCTTGTTTTAAAACAGGATTGAGACCATCCTAATTTGTTTAACCCTCGTGTCGTCCTGTGGGTCAAAATTGACCCGTTTTAAAGTTTGAAAATGTGAAAAAAAAAATTTCTCACAGTGAAACTTCTGATGTCCACATTTTCAACATTTTTGGGAAATCTGAACATTTTTTGGTGGAAAAAAAGAAATGTTAAAAATGTTTCTTAAGAAGAACGTTAACAAAAAATCAACCAAAATCCAGTGAGTTTCACTGGATTTTGGTTGATTTTTATGTGAATGTTCTTAAAGAAAATATTAGAAGTTTAACTGATATATATGGAATCACTTTAGATATTTTTAGGATTTTTTGGAAGATTTTTACTCATTTTTTGAAAATATTTACAAGAATTTTCTTGCCAAATTTGGGGGATTTTTTTAAAAAATAAAACTTTTAAGGCAAACTTTTAAGGAATTATTGGAATTCTCTTCCTGAAGGTTTCGCAAATTTTGAGAAATTTGGGAAATTTTTTTTGCTGAATGTTTGGATTTTTTTCAGACAAGAAAACTATGTTTTTTGGTGCCTGTAAATGAGGACAACAGGACGGTTAAGATAAACTGGGATGAATCAAGACAGGGTTCGTATGTTCAAGAGGTGTGTGTAACTGCTGCTTCTGTTGATGAAAACATAAAAAAAGAACCGGGCTTCAGTCTGAGTTGTTCCCCAACAGTTAGAAAACAAACTGACCCTATTAGAGACACGTAAAGACAAATTTTATCCACTTTACTTTATATAAGAATGCACTTAACAAACACTTTACCTGCAGTAATGACCTTTAACAGCCTTGTGGTTCTACAGCAGTTTGTGAAAATAGCACTCAGTTCCTCGCTGAGTTTTCTGTGAAGCAGTTTGTTTGAACTCGCAGCATTAACGTTTGAAATCACAGGCAGCGCTTAAAGCCTCAAACCCTCCTGCTTCCTCCTTCTTCTCTGCTGGACTCCCAGTCCTCACTCTGCTCCCTCTTCTTCAATTAACCACCTCGTATTCCTGGACTGTGAGCCGCTTAATTGCAGAGTTGAACTAATCATTATGAAAGAAAAACAAATGCTCCATTATATTTTCCAGATGCTGGGTAATTTTAATCAGCGCACATGAAAGAATAATATCTTGGTGGAGCTGGATAATGAATAAATGAGGATTTTTCATCTCTTAATGTGTGTGCAGCCGTGTGTGTGCTAACGCTCCCTAAGGAAACAGCTTTAGAGAGTGAGTTTATGTGTGGCCAAGCGCTGAGAACGTGCACGTTTAGCCGGGTGTGTGTTCGTATTTATGCAGCGTTTATGTGCCTGAGCCTGTGTGTCCTAAATTATTGCCCAACTTGATTATTGCATTCTTACTAAACTACATATTTCCCCACAGGCTGTTTCTGATGCCCGCATAATGATGGCTGTTTTGCACATTTGGGAGATGACTGGATGTGACTGCGAGTAGGCTGGTGCATGCTGGGATATGAATGGGTGTGATTTGGACAGAAGGCGGTGGGAGTTAGTGTCTAGTTGTTTTTCATGCTCCATTGCTTCGTTTGAGCCTCGCTTAGATCTCATGACGGCGAGTCGCGCTGCTAGACGAGGTGATTATCGCTTCGCGTGTAAACTGGGGATTCTTTATTTATTCAAGATTCCACTCAAGAAGTCTGCTTTATCATTGACAGGATGTTAACCCTCCTGTTGTCCTCATTTACGGACACCAAAAATATTGTTTCCCTGTCTGAAAAAAATCCAAAAAATCAGCCAAAAAAATTCCCAAAATTTCTGAAAATTTGCAAAACTTTCAGGAAGAAAATTCCAATAATTCCTTAAAAGTTTTATTTTTTAAAAAATCCCCCAAATTTGGCAAGAAAATCCTTGTAAATATTTTCAAAAAATTTGTAAAAATCTTCAAAAAAAATCCTAAAAATATCTAAAGTGATTCCATATATATCAGTAAAACTTCTAATATTTTCTTTAAGAACATTAAAAAAAATCAGTCAAAATCCAATGAAATTCACTGGATTTTGGTTGATTTTTTTCTGAATGTTCTTAAGAAACATTTTTAACATCTCTTTTTTTCCACCAAAAAATGGTCAAAGATTTCCCAAAAATGTTGAAAATGTGGACATCAGAAGTTTCACTATGAAAATCTATATTTTTCCCACATTTTCAAACTTTAAAACAGATCAATTTTGACCCGCAGGACGACACCAGGGTTAAATGAAGCATCGTAGATCACAAACACACATGCAATAAAGGATTTCAGTCGTTTCTTCTGCTGCTTGTTTGTCTCGTGGAGGCAGCAGGCCGGCAGGACATTCATCTGTCCATCCACGTCCTGCAGCTCTTCCTGGTGGATCCCGAGGCGCTCCCAGACCAGATGGGATATGTAATCCCTCCAGTGTGTTCCGGGTTTGCCCTGCGGTCTCCTCTCAGCTGGATGTGCACAGAATACCTTCAGAGCGAAGCATCCGGGAAGCATCACAATCAGACCCCGGACCACCTCAGTCGACTGTTTTCATCTCAAGAGGCGGCGGTTCTAAGAGGACGAAGTGGGAAAGATCACCAAGGTGCTGCTGGAAAACGCCGTCCACACGAAGATAGGACTGTAGAGGTGGATTTACAGCACAGGTAAGGGTCTGGAAGGTCAAGTTAAGTGGAGGAAATCACAAAAATAATGTTTATATCAGGCATTTTAAAGGTCACACGTTCTATAAAAGATTTTATACTTAAAGAACAGCAGAGATTTCTGCAGAGTTTAAGAAAGGAGTCAATTTATTTTAACCTCCAAACCAACCAAATGGCATCATCTTTACTAAATCATCAGTTACACCATTTATCAACTAGAAACTGGAAAAACATAAACAAAAGTCAGATTTTTAACTTTCTTCTGGGCCTTGAACTAATTCTGCACGACACAAATGAAGCCAATCTTTGGTTCTTTGGCGGTTCTACTCTGGACTCCTAACAGATGTTTCCTAGAGCTTTACCTGCTGGAAAGTACACAGACTGAGTGCAGGCATTCAACATGTGTGAGCATCACTGTCATGAGTCAGGATGGTACATGATACTGTGCTATCATCTAAATTATATACTAAACTATCGACACTTTTATTACATGTGCAATGCACACCAAAATAGAGTTCTAGTTTAACATCTTGAAGTGTCTGAGGAACAACATTGAGAATAAACCACCAGAATGGTGGCACTATGCCATGACTAGGAGCTGTTTTATTGGCCACATCAACACAATCAACAACCTAAACCAGCCTTCTCTCCAGATGTGGCTCCCTGCGACGTTTCCTCTTCCCCAAAATTAAATTTAAATTGGAGAATCTCAGGTTAGGAGGTTCAGCGTTTGATGCGTTTACCAGAAACATAATTCAGGAGGCTACAGTGGTTGTCTTTTTGTTAGGAACAGGCTTGTAACTTTTTAATCAGCCCAGACAGATCAACACGTCCTGAGCTTCCCCTTTAATGTCCAATTCCACCTCAGTAATCTGGAGCAACAATCTGAACTGCTGCTGCATTACAACCCACCTGCTGCTCTCTTATTACACAACCTCCTCAGTCAACAAACCCGGATACGTTCTACTGATGTTTCATCAGTTCTACGGCCTCCGTCTAACAGGTGCTGATTTACAAGAACAAATAATCCATTTCAGCGGTGCCACTAACAATTATTTTCCAATCTGTTATTTTTATTTGGCATCTTTACTGAGAAATTCTGGAATCCCCGCGGAGCCGTGGTACAGTAGAGGCAGATCTGAGTAATGCACAGATAATATGCTGACAGTACGGGGATGAATAAGCCTTTTGGCAAAGCGATGACAGTAAAATGTTTGTAGACGGCAGTCAAGAAAACATCTCGCCTACTCTCTCTGCTGTCAGATGAGCCCTGCTGATTCACTCCAGAAATGAAAAACAGAGGATTCAGTGTTTTAGGAACACATTTTTAGAAAGAAACTGCATGATTGTACACCCAAAACAAAGATATTTTCCATATACTGGGACTTTGTGCTGCTGTGGTTGGTGTTTCTGCAGCTGCACGTCATTATGTGGACATCAGAGGTCAAATTCCAGTCCATGAAGTACTAGAAAGCAGAGCTGGTGTCAGAAGTTTTCATGAAATCTTTATTCTCTGAGTCCCATTATTGCAGATCAAACAGTATTTATACGGAGAAATCGATTTAAAGTTCACATCTCATCACGAGTATGAATCATTAATGCAGAATTGAGCTGCACTTTCAGTTAAATTAAGGTTTAAATGAGAACTTTTGTTCCATCACCTTCAAGAAAATGATCACTGCAGAAGTAAAACTAGTTCTGCTTAAAGGTGTTTTTGTTGCTTATGTCAAAGAAAAACCAGAACAAACAGAGACACACAACTCCATGAATGACTACAGCTGCATAGTAGCAGAGAAAGAAATCTAAGTTAAGGATCATTCCAGAACTGGAGGACATTTGGGCTTCGAAATGTTTGGAAAATAAACCTTCTCTTTTCCAGTTTTCTGCTCCATATTGATCAATAATGGGTAATAAACTATTAAAGGCTTGATTGGCTCAGTTTACACATCAATGGTAGCATTTTTATTCCATGTTTTCTGTGTTGTTTGCTAACCCTACTCTAATCACAGTAACAGGGTTGCTAATCCATGCTAATGTGATCTTTTTCTCAGCAGTAGAAGCTAGATATTTAGCTGCTGTTACTGCTGACCAAGAGGACAAACTGACTGATGGAAAACAGTCCAAAGAATGAGTCTGATACTGATAATATGAGGTAGAGTGAGACATTCAATCAAGGCTGACAATGTGAAGAAGATATGAAAAATAGAAGAGAGGACATAGCTTTGCTCTGCACATTCTTCATTTAACTGTTTGATGATGGATCGACAAAAAACTGTTGGATGATGTAAACGAGAGAAACGAGACACAAAAGACAGAAATAAGACACAAAATGACAAAAACAAGACACAATGACAAAAACTAGACACAAAACGACAAACTAGACACAAAAGACAAAAACAAGACACAAAAGACAGAAATAAGATACAAAACAACAAAAACATGAGAAACAACAACAAACACAAGCTGCAAAAGACAAAAACGACAGAATACAACAGAAATGAGACACAAAATGAGAAGAACCAGCAGATATGCAGGAATGTACAGAAACAGAGGCGCTATGGCCATAAAAAGACATCAACACATCACTCACACTCAGTCACTTTTAAGATGAGGCGGATGGGATGAAGCCGTACGGTTGTATCACCGCCTGGCCGAGTTCAGCCGTCTGCTGGGGAGTGTGTGCATTTCAAAGTGTGTGTCCAAACTTATCCAAGAGCCTCTTATTCTGTTTCAAAGAGGGAAAGCTGAGAGGTTGGAAGAAAAAAGTCCGATAACGCCTCACATCTCTGCTCTTATTTATGGATGTGGTTAAACCCCATAATAACAGGCTGCCATGGACCCTTCTTAGAAAGTGTTTCAGCGCTAAGATCACATTTGGTCCTAAGAGGAAGTGGAAAGATCACCAAGGTGCTGCTGGGAAACGCTGCCCACACTAAGATAGGACTGTAAAGGTGGAATTTCAGCACAGGTAAGGGTCTGGAAGGTAAAGTTAAGTGGAGGAAATAACATTTATAGAGGTCACATGTTCTCAAAAAGGTGGTATACTCCTAGAACATCAAAGATATCTGCAGGATTTAAGAAAGGAGTCATACATTTGCAATTTATTTTTAACCTCAAAACCAACTAAATTCTGTGTTCTCTTTTAAAAATCATCAAAATGACACTTTTAATCAACTAGAAACTGGGAAAACATTAATAAAAGTCAGATTTTCAACTTTCTTCTGGACCTTGAGCTAATTCTGTGATGAAAATTAGCCAAATCTGAGTTTAAAATCATGAAAGTTCTACATGTCACCAAAAGTAAATCATTTTAACCAATGAAATTCTGTTAAAAGGGAAAAATTCAGAGTTTATCAGTGCAACTGGTATTGCAGCACATGTAAGGGTCTGGAAGGTAAAGTTAAGAGGAGGAAATCACTAAAATAATGTTAATAGAGGTCACATGTTTCTCAGAAACATGGTGTACTTGTAGAACATCAAAGATTTCTGTAGGGTTTAAGAAAGAACTCACATGTATGCAATTTATTTTTAACCTCAAACCCAACCAAATGGTGTGTTTTCTCTTAAAATCATCAAAATTACACGTTTAATCAACTAGAAACTGGGGAAACATTAATAAAAGTCAGATTTTGGACTTCCTTCTGGACCTCATGAAAGTCTTTTTTCTGATTTCCATCATTCAGTCATTTCTTCATTCTCTCTCCTTCTTCATGTTGTTCTGTTTCCATAGAGAACTTTATTTCTTTTATTGTATTTTTGCATCCTGTAGTTGGTATTTGGTGTCTCTTTGTGTGTATTTTTGTTCATTTAGTGTGTTTTGTTGGTTCTGTCAAGAGCAAAACGTGGCCAAAAGCCAACAGTTGGCTTTACTTGACATCAGGGGACGGTAGGATTGGTTCCTACTGCCTCTTGTCGATTATCTCCGAGCATTTTTGGGTTGATATCCAGCACTTTAATGTCTTTCTATCTTGAACACATACAGACTTTTTTGGAGTTGTCTCTTGGTCAGGTAGTTTTTCCAGGTGTTAAATGTTCATTTTGCATCTATTTTATGTTGGTTTGTGTCTCTTTCAGGTCATTTTGTGTCTTTTTGCTGTGTTGTTCTATTGTCTAGTTGTTCTTTAGCATCACTTTGTGTTAGTTTTACAAAGAAATTCAACTTTTTCCCAAGACATTTCTGAGTTCTCTCTCTTTCATGTTGTTCAGTTTCCGCAGAGCTGCAGGACTTTACATCTTTTACTGTCTTTTTACACCTTGCAGTTGCGATTTATTGTGTCTTTGTGGCCATTTTTGCGTATTTTTGTTTTATTATGTTGTTCTATTTTGTTATTTAAGTTTCTTTTTGAAGTCAGGTAGTTTTTTCCAGGTGTTAATGTTCATTTTGCATCTATTTTGTGTTGGTTTTCATCTCTTTCAGGTCATTTTATGTCTCTTTGCTGTGATGTTGCATCGTCTAGTTATTTTTTTACATCTCTTTATTGGTAATTTTGCAAAGAAATAATTATTTTTTCTTTAATATAATTTTCTAACTGCGTCCTTCTGGACAGAGGTCATTTCTGAGCTCTTCTTCATGATTCTACTGTTTCCATAAAGCTGTAGGACTTTATGTTGCAGTGAAAAGTGAGCCGACGGTGAAGAAAAATGATCCAGGAGCAACAAAGACGAGCAGAAACTGCTTCAGTGTTCTCCAAACAAAAGACAAAACCGTGTCAGTCGTCCACCGGATCTGGATTATGGCGCCCGTTTGTAGCCGTCTGACTGTAAAAGCCTCAGAACGGCTTTAAAACGGGAGGAGAGGAGGAATCTAAACCTGATCTCCAGCTGTGTGTCCAGTGTTTGTTCAAGCAGAGCTGCAGACGATGACGGAGGGAAAGGAGGACAGTGGAGGCTGCAGGCTTTAAGGTGGAGCTGCATGAATGAGCCTCCAGGGACGAGAAGAAGGAGGGAACAGGGAGGAACACGACACGAAGAAAGAGAAAGAAAAACAAGAAGGAGGAGGACAGAGAGTGGGAGTCGTGGTTGGTGTGAAAGGTGGTCTTTGTTTGAGCTAAAAATACGCCGTCTGGACCGGCACAAGACTGTGTGAGTTTAACGGATCGTGTTTCTGCAGGGCTGAGATTCAGGATTAACCCCGGGGGTCACGTCTTCACCTCGCTGCCACCCACGCAACAAACACACACAGTCCAGCGCCCCCGCAAAGCACACAACGCCAGCTACACACCGCTACACACCGCTACACACCGCTACACACTGCGCCCCTCCGGACTCATTGTGCAGCTTTAAGCGCCTCTTTGAAGTGAGTCTAAATGGGCAGGATTAGTGTAATAGTCTAAAATTACACTGACATACTTCTGGCCACCGTATATCATCGCCTCCCCGACTCTCTGCACCCAAAACACCCAGATCAGCTCTTTGATTCTCATTATTTAACGTAAATATACAGGTTTGGCTCATTTCCAGTTAGTTTGGCCACTTTAGAACTTCAAGAATTCAAGTTATGAGAGACAAAAGTAGCACATGTGCTAGCTAGACTTCCCAGGATGCATTGCTGGAGACCTAGAGAGCAGGTTTTAAAACTAAACTCAACAAAAGTGGCTGCTGAACTGGATAAAAGTCTGTCAGTAGCTTCTGTCCATGTGACTGGTTGATTTAACTCAGTATTTTAAGTTTAGTGAAGTCGTTTTTTTCAATTTCAGCTCATTTAATTTAGAAATGTTGGCACTTCTGCAACTCATAAGATGATTTTGAACAAAAACAACAACAAAAATATCAAGCTAAATGGAGTTAAATTACTTTTTTTTAGGGGAGTTGCATGAACTCATTACTTTTGGTTAATTCTGAACACCAGCTGTACAAATGCAGCCTTAAAGATCACTGAAGTTTATTCTGTGAGATTACAGAACTATTTAACCTCAGAAAAGAAAATAGAAGATTTTTCACATTTAAAACTGCTCACAATGTTTTCAAAAAACAACTTTTTTTTTTTTTTCATTTAGCAAATTTAGGCAGTAACCTAGAATAAAAAAGATCAAATCTACTGGAGCTGTTTGTTTTACTTTTGTTAAACGGGAATTTACTCTGTTTCCATTTTTTGTTGTTAATACCATATTGATAGTTGCTACGGCCTGTATAATGTTTTATATTTTTTGTTAATGAATCATTTGTCCAGTTACTTGCTCCTTTTTTGAACATAAATGCACATTAAGGCATACATGACATTCTTTATTTTTAAATGTACTTTATAAGTTTTTTACTTCCTTCTGCCACCCTTTCATTCAAAAATTTTTTTGTATATGTATTTATGTTGTATTTGTTTTTGGTGAATGAATGAAATAAATGAAATGTGTTTCAAAACTGCACTGTAAAAAATGTCTGAAATTTACTGAAAATTACTGGAAAATAGTGACTTGAAAAAACTGTAAACTGAAAAACAATAAAACACTGTTCAATTAACAGCATTTTTTAGTGAAATGTTTTACCATACAATACTGTTATTTTTACAGACACGATGTTAAAACAACCAAATTTCTTTGTAGTTTCAACACAGAAAAACTGCAAAACAAAAAACAAGACAATACAGTTAAATGTACAGCATGAAATTAAAATATAAGCAAATAAATAAAATATTGTAGTTTTCTATTCTAACAATACATTTCATTTTAGAAATTGCCATGGTCACCTGAAAATCATTGTTTTCAATTCCCTTTGAAGAGGAAATTGAAAACAATAGCTAACCCTAACCCTAAACCTGCAACTAAATCCCCATTTTTACTGAGGACCTGTTTACACTGCCATGTTCAACCCCAAAACACAAAAGTATCACCTGTGTCTTGTTGGGTTTACATGACAACGAAGTGAAAAAAATCTGCATTTCCACTGGAACGCTGTAGCATTGATGCCAGTCCGGTAGTGGAAGCTGTAACCTGCGTGACCACTATCCGTTCCTCCACAGGCCAGAGGAAGTGCAGCCAAAGCCAGCATGCATTCAACATACAGGAGGTCCTCGACTTACAGCGGAGTTCCGTTCCTACAGATTGATGTAAGTTTCACTATAAGTCGGAACTCCGGAGAAAATGTAAGCTGTGGCTCAGGTGGTAGAGCGGGTCGTCCAATGATCAAAAGGTCGGCGTTTCGATTCCCGCTCTGTCCTAGTCATGTGCTGTTGTGTCCTTGGGCAAGACACTTTACCCACCTGGCCTCCAGTGCTGCTACTCACACTGGAGTATGAATGCGTGTGAATGTTGGTGGTGGTTGGAGGGGCCGTAGGTGCAGATTGTCAGCCACGCTTCCGTCAGTCTGCCCCAGGGCAGCTGTGGCTACAAACGTAGTTTACCACCGCTGAGTGAGAATGTGTGAGTGAATGAATAATGGATTCATTGTGAAGCGCTTTGAGTGCCTTGAAAAGCGCTATATAAATCTTATCCATGATCATTATTGTTATTTTTTGGGAAATTTTTTAGATTTCCTAAATTAAATTAATAATTAAATGATTTTGACTTAATTTTATTTGTGTATTTAGTAGTTATTTTTATTTTTTAACACTTCTTTTGCAGCGTGACTGATCACTATACAGGCTAAATACACGTAGAAAATACATACAAAATGTGATTTTTTTCCCCCCTTTCATTACTATTCATGTCATTTGACGTGTTTTGTGCTTTATCTCAAAAATCAGTGGAAATTACAAACGCTGCACCCTTCTTTCATGTGCAGAAAAGATAAAAAGCACATGAGAGTGGAAAGTAAAGAAGGAGGGAAGGTTGTAGTTTGAGAGTGAAGATAAAGGTTCAGGTTCCAGCAGCATCACATTCAGCTCTGCAAGGGTCCAGACGTCTCTCTGCCCCGGAAACCAGCATCCCAGCCGAGAAGCCACGAACACATCAATAATGCATCCACGCACACACACGTGTGCACACATGTTCAAACACAACCCGCATAAATATGCAGCCAAACAAAGCCACTCATTATCCTTCTGTGTGTTTTCAAAGCTGACCTCTTAACAGCAGAGAAACGGTTTGAATGGTGATCTCAGGAATCCCAGCGGGAAGCGAGAAACAGTCAGTCATCACGGCTCCAACGGAATAAATAGAGGAGAAGTAAAGCAGAAACGCTCCCAGAAAGACTGAAATATCTGCTCTGAGACACTGAACCGTGTAATCAGACGTCTAATCAGTGTTGTTTTTTTTTTAAAAAAAGCTAAAGGCCGCCGCTGCTCCGATCGCCGTGTTTTCTTCACTTTTCATGTTCAGGAGTTCGTCCTAATGGAGAAATTACACACCAGTTTGTAAAGTGCAGCTTCTCGAGAGGTTCGAAGTGTCAGACGAACCTGAAAACATCACTCATGTCACCGTCTGTATAGAAAAGCTCAAAACATGAGCAGAAACAGGATTTAATCTCTGACATTTTCTCACCTCAGATTTTCTTCACATCAGTAAGTGACAGTCACCTCAGCTCAGCTCAGTCTCAATAAAATAACCTGAGAGCATCTTATGAACACGTAAACAGCAGCAACAGTTACCTTTAAATACACAAATCCAAGCTGGAAATACCACGTCCTTAAAAACACTGTCATCTAATGGTGCATGTGTGTGAAAACTCACAAAAAATATCTCCCCTTATTGTTGTCAAAATCTTGTGTTTGGTTGTTGGTTTTGTTTTTTTGCGTTTGCATCTGTGTAGCTTTCATGTCCCTTTTCAGCTACTTCCTGTTTTATTTCCGAATTTTTGATTTCGTTTTTGTTGCATTTTGTTTCAGTATTTCCTGTGTTTGAGTACTTCCTGTGTTTGCCTTTGTGTGTCTCTGTTATTTCCTGTTTTATTTTGAAATTTTAGTTTTTCTGTTTTCGTTTAACTACTTCCTGTGTGTCTCCTGTGATTCCCAGTGGGTTTCTCGTCCCTAATCAGTTACTTCCGGTCTTATTTTGAATTTTTATTGGTGTTTGCTATGTTTGAGCACTTCCTGTGTGTTTTTTCCTGTTTTTAAATCAGCTGTAAACATCACAGATATTTGTGGTTATTTTCACTATTTTTAGCAAAATTTTTATGGAACTTTAGCTGCCAGATATTCACCATTTATTTATTTTACAGATTTTTCTTTGTTTATTTAAGAATTTATAGAAATTTTGACAGATTTCACCTGTTCTGTTAAATTACAGCAAATAAACTAGTAAAATCACATGAAATAAATATTTATGAGCATGGCATTCCTTAAAAAAGCAGCAAATGATAGTAATTTGTTCTTTTCCAGTGTAATTATTGACAGATTACTAGAAATATGTACAAAACTACTTGAAATTGGACTGAAATTACTCCAAACATGTCCAAAATGACACTATTTTTCCCAAGAACAAACTAGAATTGCACAAAATGACTTGAAAACATCAAACATTTTATCTAAATTGTCCAAAATGTTTCAAAATGTGCCTAAATTACTTGAAATACATTCAAAATTACTGCAAATTTGTCCAGAACAACAAAAGATTATGCAAAGTCACTTCTAAAACAAGCTAAAATCACACAAAATGACTCAAAATGTGTCTAAATTGACAAGAAATACATCCAAAATAACTTGAAATTGGACTGAAATTATTCCAAAAAATTGTCCAAAATGACACTTTTTTCTCCAAAATGAGCAAAAATTGCACAAAATTACCCAAAAACCTCAAAAATGAGATCTAACTTGTCCAAAATGAGTCAAAATTTGTACAGAAAGACTTCAAATTTGTCCAAAATTACTTGAAATTGGACTGAAATTATTCAAAATATGTCCAAAATGATACATTTCTTCCCCAAAACAAGCTGAAACCTCACTTGTCCAGGCAGAATAAACACACCTGAGTCCTAATAAAGAAAAAATAAAGAAAAGCTTCTCCCCTTTAAGTCCAAACCTGCAGCTCTTTGCTGATGAAACCAAGGCTTTTTCATTTTACTTAAGTCCTGAAGTATAAAGGATTATATTTTGGACGAGGAGGAGTTTTATTCCAACAGACAAACGATAGAAATGTAGAAATTAGAGGAGAGAATAAAAAGCTGGAAGTGAACGGATGTGGTGACCTAAAAGAGGAAACATTTCTTTCTTTCTTTCTTCCTTTTATTCCACATCTGTCACACAATTAAACATCCGTCTGTCCACACCAGCAGAAATGTGCATATTTGGCCCGACATCACGGCGTTCTCTCCTTTAATTTCTCCTCTTTCTGCTCCCTCCATTCATCCCTTTCATGCCAGCTCTTTTCAGCAGTAATGAATGCCATAATCTGGAGGGGAGCCGGTTTCATCCAGAGCTTTTAGCTGCTGGACTGAGCATGAAAGCTGGGCTGGGAGCTTCCAGCGAGGCCTTCCCTCCTCCGGGACGCCGTGTCAACACGACTGGCTTCACTCTCAAAGCACAAATGTTTGTTTTCTGACCAGAGAGAATCAGAGCGTCGGTTTGCGAGGGACACAATTAGAGCTCTGTCATAACGTTATTTATCTCCTCTGATGCTGAAACATCATCAAGTCAAGAATGAATCAGATTCACACAGAAAAACACAAATCTTTGGTCACATTTATAGAAGCAGAGACATGTTGAACTGGGATTCTTCTCTATAGGTAGATTTTTCAGTGATCAAAAGAAAGAACTGAACTTTTATTTCCCAGATAAGACTCTAAAAGTGTGTCTCTTGTATGTGTTTGAGGAAAATTAATGCATAACTTTGTTAAATATGAACTTTGATGTCGGGCTGCACAGTGGCGTAGTGGTTAGCACTTTCTCCTTGCAGCTAGAAGATCCCTGGTTCACGTCCCGGCTTTCCCGGGATCTTTCTGCATGGAGTTTGCATGTTCTCCCTGTGCATGCGTGGGTTTTCTCCGGGTACTCCGGCTTCCTCCCACAGTCCAAAAATATGCTGAGGTTAATTGATTATTCTAAATTGCCCGTAGGTGTGAATGTGAGAGTGATTGTTTGTCTCTGTATGTAGCCCTGTGACAGACTGGTGACCTGTCTAGGGTGTCCCCTGCCTTCACCTGAGTCAGCTGGGATAGACTCCAGCCCCCCCGCGACCCTAGTGAGGATTAAGCGGTGTATAGATAATGGATGGATGGATGAACTTTGATGTCTATGAGCTGCTGTTGGCTCCGCCCCCTTCAGGAAGAAGACTCTCTGAATCTGTGATTGACTTTCTGTCCCTTCTAACTTTCTCTCTGATGATTATCTTATATGGACAGCAGATTTAACCTGCAATTGTTTTTTTTAAACAATATTTTGCAGAATTGACTTCGTTTATTAAATTACAGCAAATAAACCAGTAAAATCACACAAAATATGTATTTATGGATGTGGTATTCCTTTAAAAAAATCTGCAAATAATGTACTAAAAAGTCTATATTCATTCTTTTAAGCATGATTGAAGAATTACATTTTTTTTGAACTTTTTATTTATTCCACATAGGTAAAACAGATGAAGATGTACAAAAGTAACACCAACACAATTTACAGACTACTCAGTCCATATCTTGTTACCTTCAGTCATAAATACATATATGTCCTTTCTGTACAAGTCATAGACCAGTCAAGATTACATATTTTACATAGATACCAACAAGTCTTGTTTTCTGACCTCTGATATTCACTGGCACGGGTAAATAGGCAACCGAAGAGCTACTTACATAAATAAAATAAATACATTGCGGAGAAATGAATGAATGAATGAATGAATGAATGAATGAATGAATGAATGAATGAATGAATGAATGAATGAATGAATAAATAAATTAATTAATTAAATTTTTAAAAAATTTAAAAAGGAGGCATTTAGAGCTCTGGCATCGCTTGTATAATCGGTTTCCATCTTCTCTCAAATTTTCCTAGTTTCAGTTGTAGTCTTGCTGTAATTTTTGCCATCATAAAAACCTTTTTTACTCCGTCTGTCCATTGTATTATGTTAGGGGGATGTGGTTTCAACCAACTCATTGTGATCATTTTCTTTGCTATCAAGAGCAGAACTCTCAATAGGTATCTACAATCTCTGTCTATCAGATCCTCAGGTAATATCCCAAGTATATACAGGGTTGGGTCAAGATGGAGATCAACACCCAGAATTCTTTTTATTACTGTTTTCACACACCTCCAAAAGTCTATGATCTTCGGGCAATCCCAAAATATATGAGTGAAATCACCTACCATGCCACAATTCCTCCAACACAGATCTCATGTTTTACTATATTTTGCGATAACAGATGGGATGTTAAAGTAACGCATCTTCATTTTCCACTCAAACTCCCTCCATGTTGGACTGTTTGTTAATTTATGTCCAGATCTGAACATTTCCTCCCAATCATCATCTGTTATTATTACGTTTGCTTCCAATTCCCATCTTTCTTTAACATCCGTATTATTGTCATTAGATTCATATTGTAGTGCTTTATATATTTTGAAATCAACCCTTTTTTTGATTCTTTCTCTGAAGATGACATAAACAGTTCTTCAATCTTTTTTTGGTCTTTCTTTCCCATTCACTATGTTTCTGGAGATAATGTCTCAATTGCAAATATTTATAAAAATCATTATTTGGTAGATTAAATTCCTGTTTGAGTTGTTCAAATGATTTCAATATTGGCCCTGTAAAAACTTGTGCTATATATATTAACCCCTTGTTAGCCCATTTCTTAAATCCTGCATCCATAGTCCCTGGTGCAAAGTCTGGGTTTTTGTCTATTTTTGTTGCTTTACTTACAGAGCTTGATATATTTAATTTCTTTTGTATTGTCGACCATATTTTCATTGTTTCTATTATCAAATCGTTTAGAATTACATTTTTTAAAAACATATAAATTGTAAATAAATTAATAGACATTTGTTGTTATTTGAAAGAAAAATTGTGTATATTAAGAGTGAATATGTATTTTAAACGATGTCTTTTGTTTAATCACAGAAAAAAAATTCATGAAAAAGAAAAAAGAAACAAGACAAACTGTAATAACCATGTTCACATTTTATAATTAATAATTTATTCTTTTCCAGTATTAATATTGATTAAACTATTTTCTAAATCAGTTAAAAACATCTTCATTTTACAGACATTTGTCATTACTGGTCCGTGTATTTATCTGGCAACTGGATTTTCCGTTCTGAAACGGGTATTGAAAAACAAAAAACAAGTAGTTATTTGATTTTCGTTTTAAAATACAAAAATTAAAATTGAAATACAAGGCGTTTTTCCTTTTCATGATCAAAAGGGGATATACGAAATTTCAAAATGCTTTGATTTTCATTTTATATGTAGAATAACAAAAAATAAAATCAGTAAGAGATAGAAACGAAAAAAGGTCCGTTTTTTTCATTTTCTGAGACCGGAAGTGGTCATCAGCAAGTGTGGCGCCAGAGAGCAGTGATTGGTCAGACTGACAGAGCCAGAGAGCAGTGATTGGTCAGACAGCGCGCTAGCGGATCTAGTCTGCTGTATGTATCTATGGTTGGGACGTCTGCTAGCGTCTCTGGCTGCTGTTGACCTGGTTTTTGGAGTAAAACACGGTAAGAAGATAAATACTTCTATCCAGTAGCGTTGTTTTGTTGTACGTTAAGTCAGCGACTTGTGAAGAGTTGTGTTTTGTCGTGTTTGTGTTTGAGCAGTTGGTCCGTACGCGTTAGCTAGCTTAGCGGCTAAGTTAGCTAGCGGGCTAATTAACACAGGTGGCTAACTTACCGCTGAACACCTGTGTTAGTTGCTGCTGCAGCTGTCCTCATTATTAGAATGACCTTCTCAACCTGTATTTCTCTGCTGTGTATTTTAGCTTTTAAAATTTTTTTTAACTTTAAGGTTAACTGAAACCCGTTCAGCTGCACTGAAGTTTAACATTCAGCTGCTTTGAATTAAACCACGCTTAACTTAACATTGCGCAACATTACCTCTCTGAATCTCCATAATGTCATTAAATTTCTTCTCTCTTCCACTGCTCAAGTTCAATCCAGTATATAAAGTGACATTAATAGTGAATAAACTAACAACCAGCCATTGTATTTATTTATTATTGCATGTATTTGTAGTAAAACATGAGTTGAAACATCCTACTTTTGGATCTAGAACTGCACAAGCCGTTCATTTTCAGTCACCTGATGAGTTAAACTCCACTTTTTATGTGAGGTTGAAGCAGAAAGTCTGACTTAACAAAGAAAGTTGTTTATAATCTGTGATACCTGTTATCTCTGACTGAGGCTTTAGTTTTTGTTGAGCTGATTTACACGTAGAAACTTTGTTCAGGAAGATTTCTCAGTAGCTCAGAGGACAGGCTGCTTTTTACACAACCTTGTAAGAGAATGTCTGTCAATGCTTTCAGCAGAATTTAGAAACGCAACACTTCCTAAACAGATATTTTGAGGCTGTGAGGTTGAACGTTTGAGAGTATATCAGTGTGTTTGTTTGTGGTCTTTCTGTTTCTAGGTGGAAGCTGAATTAGTGAGGATGACTCCTGCTCCTGTCATCTCTAAGCTCCTCACACATCTTTACCTGCACATGAGGAAAATCACTCCTGTAGAATGCAGGTATGTTTGTCATTATTATAAAAAGATGTTGCCTGGTGACCTGTCAGAAACCCATTATACAGAGTCAGCCAAAATAATGTTTACACACATCAGGAAAAGGAAAACTTGCATAAATATTTCAATACCAAATTTATTCAGACATCAGGAGATTAATAAAAGTTATCTTTGGCCTCTACAATTACAAGAGGTGCTCAAAGTGGTGCCACTGGCTTCCAGACATTTCTGTTGTGTTGTAGACGTCACTTGTTGATGCTCCATTCATGAGGGTAGCGCCATCTGTTGGGAAAACATCATACAACAGGACACAGAGTTATCGTGATTTGTTTAGGTGGTGGTACATGTCAAACATCCACATGAATGTCAAGGTTTCCCAGCAGAATGTTGTGGCTGATGGGTGGATCTGTCTGCCTTTACTCTGACATCCAGAGTTATACAAAAGTGTAGAATGTGTGCAGTGCAGAAGAGATTTACTTTATTGGATGCAATTTTAGTGGTTCCATCAGAGAAAATCATATCCATATACAGATTTTTATTAATTCCAGGGCAGCTTTAGTAAAGATTATAATAATAACTACATTAGATAATTCTTTGTTGCAGTTGGAATTTTGCAGACTGAGAGTTGGTTGAGAAGGTTTCAGTTCTTGTTTTAGCAAAATATGTTATAATAGAAGATCTTTATTGTCATTGTACATGAAATTATCTGCAAACCAGCAAAGTGCATCAGTCTGAGGAATCTAAAAATAAATAAGTAAAGAAAAATGCTTCTAAAGCCAATAATAAACAGAATATTTTGAGGGAATATTGTAAAAAGGAAAGAAAAGCTCCATTCTCACTCCTCCCAGGATAAACTGTCATTAAAATTGACTTTAAATTTAGCTTCAACATGAGATAAAAACATTTACGTTCATTACTGATGTTGTCAAGTTTTAATAAAGTTCATGCTACTTTTATAAAATGATGAAAGTGAATAAATTGTATTTGTGTGATCTGTGTTTGATTTCTGTCTTTTCTCCTGTCATCCAGATGTTCAGAGGGAGATGATGCCACATCTGGTCCAGCTGATGGAAGGTCTTGAAGTTCTCTGACTGGCCTCGACTGAAGATGGTCGTCTCACTGGATTTAAGGTTCAGATGCTCAGTAGCAAACTCCACCAATGAGCCAACTGGGAAGCATTAGGTTTATTAAATGTTGCTATGAAGGTTTCGCTGTTTTTCTTTGTGAATGCAATGAGCTCCAACTGAAACTTGAATTAGAACTTAGAAGTAAATCCTTCCATCTGAAAGGATTTAGTTGCATTAATAACCTCATAACATTCTAATTTTTATTCCAGTCTTGGTTGGAAATGGAATCTCTGTATTGATTCAGGTAAAAACTGAACTTCACAGCATGTTGGAGCAAAACAACCAGATGAAAACTGTGATGGTGTTGGATTGTCAGACCGTAATGTTGCAGCTCAAAGCAGCTTTTCTAGCTCAGTTCATTCTGACATTCAGCTATGAATCAACACAGCAGATGGTGATCCATGCTGTGGAAGTCTCACATCTCCTGATTTAATGGAGCTGCTTTGCACTTTTTACACTGTTTATTCACCAACACTTTATTTAATAAAAGTCCCATCTAGTTTTTATGAGGAATGTGATGTTTTAATTTCTCTGTGAATAACTGCAGTCTAATGGAACAGCTGGAATTGTAACATCTGTCCTGATATTGATCATGAAGTATTGATCAGAATACTTATGGTCAGCAGTCATCCCTGAAGTTTTACATTAAAATCTTTACTTGTGTTGTGAACTTTGGTAAGAAGCAGAAACTTTAGCGTTGCCATGGATACATGAGTGTTAAATTCTGTCCATGTTTCCATTTTTGGAAATTCAGTCCAGCAGATGAGTTTGTTTTTACTGCCAGCTACATTCAGTCTGAGATATTAAGAATAAATAAATAAATGTGCATAATGTGGAAATGAACAGATTCTATTTTTATTTATTCCTACAGCTGCTACATGGAAAGTTCCAGAATGTGGAGGAATTTAGTCTCACAATCACAGACAACAAATATTATCTGAAAGTCGGGTTATTGTTGTTTATCAGCACAATACAAAAAGATTCATGTTAGAAATATTCCAGTTAAGACTCTAGAATATCAGGATTTATGTAAATTTACCTCAATAATATGATTGTTCAGGTTAAGATTGTACAGTGATATTTATTATGCAAGTTTAGCTGATTAAAGTTTATGACTCTGCACTACAATATTATTTATTATTTAAATTGACATCATTATTATAATATTTAGGGTCAGACTCTACAGTATTGAGATTAAGAAATCAAATATTCTATAAAATGTAAATACACTGAACTAATCTGGATATATTTAAGTGAGACTCTACAATATTATTTATGACACAAATCTATCTAAATCAACATTTTAATCATTTTTTACTCCAAACATTGACTGGACTGATTTAAATATTAAAATCACTCCTTTCTAATCCTCTGCTGTACGTTCAAACCTGAGGCCTTAAATAGAAACACACAAGTATCTGATTGAAGGAACTTCTGCAGAGTCCTGGTTCCAGAACATGATGATAGAATTATAGACAAACTTTAACAAAAGCTGCCTGAGAGTTTACAGGTTTTTATGTTAGATTTCTTCAGTAATTTAATGAGAGTTATCAGCAAAAATCAGGTGTTCATTTGATGAACTTCATTTCCTAAAACATCCAGAATTGGAGCTCATATCTTTGGCAGCTGTAAAGTTTCTGCTCCTTCAAAGTTCACAACACAATGAATGAATTCCTAAAACACTCTCAATGCTGGAGAGCGTTTGATGCTGAAGCAGTGACCAGTTTTTCTGTTTCTTCTCTGGAGATGCACAATGAGGGACGTCTGCAGAGACTGAGAAAGAGTCTCAGACTTCATTGAAGACTACAAGGAGAAAAACTATCAGACAGCAGACGGCTGCATTCAAGGTGAGATCTGAACATTTGATCTGGAACAGGAATTCAATAATGGCAGCATGAGCTTCATTTCAGTCTGTAGCTGCTGAATTCATGGATGAATCATCTGGCACTAGAGAGGAAGACCATCAAACATCCACATCAGCTGATGGAGGTCCAAGAGTCTCACCCAACAAACAACCTACAGAGTGAAGACCTCCAATCTGATTGGACGGCCTCCTATTCAGCCACATGTGAACAAATGCCTCTAAGCTGATTTGTTTTCTAAAATAAATCTAGTTTAAGTCCTAATCTATACCTGTGTGTTTGCTTCTTTACACTGCTGTTAACAGTTTAGGCTGTTAGATTGTTCCAGATAAGACAAGTACAAGATTCTTCAGAGCCGTTCTACCACGAGCCTGACAGGAAGAACTCCAACAGCTACTGAATGTTCCTGTGGTCCCCTCAAGGCTACAGGAGGAGTCCTACGAGGACGAGCTGGTCCACCTGATGGCGGCCAGTCGCTGCGGTTCAAAGCCAACACCGACTACGTGGACTTCTACTGGACCACATCGAGGCCTTCAAACCGGACCAACAAGTTCAGCGACTCCCCGACTCGTGGGTCTGAGGACGCCGCCGAGCCTCGGTCCAGCCGGCCTCCTGTCTGTGGGTGTTTGAGTGCTGAGAGGTTTGTGGATGCATGTGAACGTTCTGTGTTGAAACAGCAGCTTTGGACTCAGTAACGCCGGGAAAAACCAAGAGCTCCTTTATTTGTGACTTCCACTAAAAAACTGATGAAAATAAGTTTGTCAGGGTTCTGACTGATAACAGATTATTAAATAATGAAAATAATCCTTTAAATATTCCTTTAAACAATCCTTTTAGGTCTAAATTTCCTTTACACTGACTTCTTGGTAAGTATCAGAAGGTGGTTTTCAACTTTCTTTGTTAACTTTCTGCTTCAACTTTAAACTAAATTTCCTTGACTAACCCCGCCCTCTGGACTTCCAGGAAGCTGTGTTCCTATTGGCTGTCCAGGTGGCTGCTTGGTGTTATCAGGAACACCTGAGCAGCTTGGTGTTATCAGGAGCAGCTTGGTGTTATCAGGAACACCTGAGCAGCTCAGTGTCTTCCTGCTTTATTTAGCTGCAGACAAACATTTCCTCTGTTTCTCTTCACCAGTGAACTGGGTTTGGTTCCATTGCTTTAGTTTGTTCTTTAGGCGTTGGCTTGCAGCTTCCAGCAGTAAAATCGTCTTTAATGTGTTTCTTGGTGTGTTTTAGGGCTTTGTACTGGATAGTTGTCTTGGTAAAGGTGGTTCTTTAGCCACAGTTAGCACATGGTGCTAATGTGTGCAGTGATTAGTGGATTTGGTGCAGCTGTGTCTTTATCTTGGCTGTAGTGAGTCTTCAGAGGTTTTTGGTCAGACACATTCTGTATTCTTGTTTGAGAACCAGCGTTGGTTGTCCAGAAGGTAAGAGTTCCTGTCCTGATTCTCTGTTCTCAGAGGTTCTCTGGTAGGCTGCAGGAGACTTTAGTGTTTGGGTTGTGCTAGTTTGGTTTTTGTACGGTTTCATTTGGACGACTATCTTGAGGCTCCTCCATGTGGTTTAGTGAGGTTTTCTGGAACAGTTCTACAAAGCAACCTGCAGCAGAAGAGACTTTGAGAGTTTTTAGGAAGTTCTGGAGACCAGACTTTAGAGTAGCAGAAACATTTGTCAGCAGTTTGAGCAGGAGAAGGTGAGCTTCAGAGTAGAAATGAGATGGAAACCTTCTTGACCCGTGTGGTGAGGTCCTGTACCAAGAGTTTGAGCAGGTTGTGAAGAGTCTGTCGTTCTTTGGTCTGAAAGCACAAGAAGAGTCGACTCATTAAAGGAGAAAACAGGAGATATTGTTGGTTCTTCTGTCACTCTGCAGTTTCCTTAGACTGAATATCAAGTTTACATTTTAAATGATTTCCCATGTGAGCCCAAGAAGACTTCAATAAACTCCCTCCATCCCCTGAACACAACACATTTTATTACCATGTTAAATCTTTTTTTAAAATATGTTATTGAGTTTTAATCATAGTTTTAGCATAGTTTTTCTCTTTGTTTAGTTTTGTCATCTGTGTAAAAGGTGCTGAACAAATAAAGTTGAATTGATAAACTCAATAATTGACTAACTCATGATTGTGACAACAGAAATATTTTCATTGTGATTTAAGGGTTTGTTTCATTTTTAAGGTTGGGGTTAAAATCTTGACAGAAAAAAGATTAAAGAAATAAATTACATTAAAAAAGCAATTAAAGGAAAAAACATTTAATACAATAAAACTTTTGAAAAGAAAATTAAACATTAAATACAATTATATTAAACAGACAAAATATTTAATTAGATAATTAAACAGAAGATACAAAATGTAATTATGAAATTAAACAAAATTTTTAAACAAAAATATTAAACATTAAAGATGAAATATTTTAGACAATGAAATTTTTTTTAAAATATAATAAAAAAAATTAAGCGTTTAAAAAACTACTAAACATTTAGATTATTAAACCTTTAAAAAGACAAAACATTTAATTAAAAAATTCAATGTTTAATTAGAAAATTAAACAGAAAATACAATGAAGCATTTAAAAAGAAAATTAAACATTAAAAGGTGGTAAAGCATTTAAAAAGAAAAACCTTAAAGATTTAATCAAAAAATTAAACATTGGGAAAGAAAAGGAAATTTTTCAAACTAGCCGATAAAACATTTGAAAAAACAACAAATATTATAAAGACAAAACATTTTGAAATCAAATCAGACATTACAAAAGAATAAAAGGTGAGAAAAGAGCAAAACTAAACATTTAAGAAGAATCAAACTAAAGACAAAACATTTGAAAAGACACCAGTTAGACTTTAGAAGATCAAATTAAACAGAAGAGACAATAAAACAATCAAAAAGAGCAAAAACAGATAAAGTACTTAAAGCGTTTTCTAGTCTGAAATGAAAACAAGTTGTTTCTTCAAACATTTCCTCTTTCTATGTTCTTGGTTTGATTGTGGACAGATTTACTAAGAACTCATTTCAGAAAACTGCTTTCCAGATAAAGTCTACTAGTAGTTGAAGGCATTTATCAAACTAATGTTACCTTCTGATCTCCACAAACTTTACTGTTCAGTGAAGAGAATCAAAGTTTGTTGAGGATTTCTGAAAAACCCACAGGTGAAGGTCTGAGAAGAACTCAGATGGATGATCTAAATGTGAAATCAAGACTCATGGTCACAAGTTTTAAGGCTTCTGTTAACCAGAAAGTTCAAACTAACAGAGAAGTACTGAGAAACTTTTAAAACTTCAGTCCTCAGACTGTCTGAAGGTTCAAACTAACAGAGAACTACTCAAGAACTTCTAGGATTTCAGCCCTCAGACTGTCTGAAGGTTCAATCTAACAAAGAACTACTCAGGAACTTAGAAGATATCAGTCCTTGGACTGTCTGAAAGTTCAATCTAACAGAGATCTACTGTGGGACTTAGAAAATTTCGGCCCTCAGACTGTGTGAAAGCTCAGGTCCTGAGGACTCGGGAGGTGTGGAGGCTTTGGAAAGTCTTGGAACTGAGGGTTCAACCCTCCAGCACAAAGGCTGAAGTCCCACCTCCTGAGAAAAACGGTCGAGTCGAGACTCGAGTCAAAAAAAAAAGTCGAAAACCACCAAAAATAGATGACAAATGCGCAAAAAAAAGTAGAATTAGTATCTGAGCGAGTAGCTCAGGGGGATAAGAGGATAGACTACCAAGCGGAAGGTCGCAGGTTCAAGACCAGCCACCGGCACTTTTCTTTCTTTGTCTTTGTCAGGATTTTGATAAAACTTAAGAAGGGTCTGGTCTTGAACCAGCGACCTGCAGCTCCATAGGCAAATCCTTAACTCACTGAGCTACAGATCAGATGAAAAGAAATAAATTCGTCGTCCCTTTGACATCGTAGTTCCTGAAGTGACCACATGGGTGGAGCCAAGGCGGAGTCTGGGTGGAGTCAGGGCGGAGAGTAGGTGGAGAGGTGGGTGGCGGCCTCCCCCCTCGCTCCCCCACCACCCCCCACCACCCACCACACCTTCCCCCGCCCCACGAGTTCTTCGAGTCTCCACGAGTTCTTCGAGTCTCCACAGGTTTTCCCGAGTTTCTTGAGTTTCCACCAGGTCGGAGGCAGAACAACTTGTCATGAAGAGGTGTTGAAGTCGGCCAGGATGGACTGACTTTTTACAGCGACTAGAAGGAAGACCACTAGAAGAGCAGGTCTTTAACCACCATCCATAAAATCCATGGAGTCGCTCCAGAGAAATGAAGGGAGGTCAACTTTTATCAACCTCCATCCACATGTTCAACTTGATATCTTTGACATTTTTAGCACCACAAACCTTTAGTATCACACTTTATTATCATTTATTAGGACTTTCATGGAATCCACCAGCAGATTTAGTTTTTGTTGACAAACTTTATTCTTGTCGTCGTGGGACTGCAGTATTTAAAACTCTTCCATTTGACCTCATGTTTATTAGTTTTAGTGGAGAAACTTATTTTAATTGTCCATTAGTCTCTTAAAAACCAAATAATAAATTGGATTCGTCAAGAGCTTTACATTTCTTACTTTGTCATATTTTAAATATGACAAAAAACATTGAAAATAAAGTGTCTTGAGACAATCTGACCTGTAATTGGTGTTATATAAATAAAATTGAATTAAAATTGTATGTATCTTGTAATGTTGGAGTAATTCAGCCATATATGTTGGAAAACACATTTTCTTTGTCCATTAATCTGTTGATTGTTTTCTCCACTAATTCATTTCTTCTTTTGGTTTATAAAATGTCAAAACCAAATATATTCAGTTTACTGACATAAAAACCAAAAAGATTTACATTCATTATGCAGGAATCAGGCAGTTTTTCACTTTTTATCTTAGTTTAGTCAGAAAGATAGTTGATAATGTGTGAATTGTTGCAGCTTGTGAGCCGTAAAAGGTTTTAATCTTTAGGGCCGAGTGTCAGAAAACATTTAGAAACCAACATTAACAAAACACTCAACAAAGATTTGAACATCATTAAAGGGAACTCCAACTTTTGCATGACAATGTCTAATTAAAGGACATTTATTTCCAACGTAAATGTGTGATATTCATCCTCTGGAGCTTTCTCTTCACATCGTCTTCCACCTGGACTGGTTTGGTCGGGAGCATGTGCAACAAACATTTGAAAAACTGCACTTTAACATCAATGAATGACACTGAAGTTTAATCTCTACATAAATGAGACTGAGTCTGGATGTGCTGCTCTGTCATTAACTCCTAAGTTTAGGGAAAGTTAAAACAAAAGAGGACAGTTCAGATCAGACTTGAGAATGAACTTATTTTGAACAAACATCTCAGACTTTCTGAGCTTCAGCACCTCTAGCAAGATATTTTAACAACAAGCAACTCAAGAGATCCACAAGTTGGAGAGAGTTAGCTTTAGCTGAGCCAAAGAACATGTGGGACGCTAACCTAGCAAACATTTCAGACTTTTCTCTATGAATTCTGAGAAATAATTTCCTATTTAATGACAGAGCTACACATCTTAACTCAGTCTCATTAAAACAGACTCTAATTCAGTGTCATCCATCCATATTAAAGTGCAGTTACCCAAAATGTTTGTTGCATGAGCTCCAACAAAACCTGTCCAGGTAGAAGGCCACTTTGACAAACAGGAAGTGGAAGATTCCAAGCAGATTTATAGAAGGGGGAATCGGACTGTACTAAGTGTGGTGGAGTATAGAGGGGTGTTTTGTGGGTTTTTAAGGCTGATAATGATTATTAGTGAGACATTTGGAGTAGATATTCATTTGCAGTAAATGAAAGTATTTAAAATCTTGGAGTTAAACTTAGAAGAACACAAACTCTAACAGAAAACTTTGTTGATACGTTTTTGTTTTGTTTACAGATATTAAGTTAAAGGAGTTTTATTCGTTACGTATAACCAATCAAATCACTCCAGAAGACAGAGCGACCACAGGTAGATAAAGGTTCAGAGCCAAAGTAGCGCCATTTTTAAATGTATTTATTACCGTAAATCAGTAAAAAATAAAATACTGATAATCAGTAAATCAGTCAGCCCACAATTACTACAATTCTACAATGTATGTCTCTTTCCTTTGACTTGTTATTTATACAATATACTATGTATATTTTATACTATACTACTATGTTTGTTTCCTCCTCCTCTGTTTTCTGGATTGTACTCAGCTGCATGCCTTCGTCCACCAGGCCTCCGTTGACTCGTCCCGCCTGCCGTCTCTGGAGCTGAAGCTGGATTGGAACAGACCAAAGTACAGTCCAATCACGATGCCAGCTGCCTCTCAAAAGGCTCCTTCATCTGGCAGGTGGCAGCACTTCTTCTGAGGGGAAGCTGAGCTGGTCCAGCAGAACTTTGGAGATGTGTTCCAGTGGTTGGTGGATGTGTGGGGAGATAGAGAGGGACCTTTGAATTGTTCACAAAGGAAAACAGGAAACCCATTGGTAGTTTTAGTTTAGGGTGCTACTGCGGTGTGTTTTTGGGTTTTAAGAGGTGAACAGGAAGAGGTTTTTTTCGTATTGATTATCTTTTACTTTGTTCCTGGTTGGAATGCCCATCAATGTCAACGTGAAGTTCACTTTTAGTTCTGTTTATTTATTTTTATTTTACTAACACCCATTTGCTTTTAACCCCCTCACATGTTGTGTTGTTGTAAACTTACTCTTTCAAATAAATACTGGTCTAACCCTCTGGAAACCAGCGTTTGGACTGTTTTTGTGTTGCTCCTCACCTACTTCAGACAGCCGGGACATAACAACGTTTTTTGGACTAAAGGCTTTTCTATGACCTTTTTAGAGCGACATGCTATATTATGACGTTTTTTTAAGCGACATGCTATAATGCAATATGATGAAATAATGTAAAGCAGGCTGTGAAAAACACTCCAGAAAGGTTTTCTTTGAAAAAAAAAATCATCATGAATTTTGGTACAAAAAAACGAGCAACTCAAGAGATCCACAAGTTGGAGAGAGTTAGCTTTAGCTGAGCCAAAGAACATGTGAACATGCTATACTATGACGTTTTTAGAGTGACATGCTATACTATGACGTTTTTAGAGTGACATGCTATACTATGATGTTTTTAGACCAAAGGCTATACGATGACGTTTTTAGAACAACATGCTATACTATGACGTTTTTTTGCCGACATGCTCTACTATGAACTACAGGCCATACTATGTTATTCTTGAAAAGTATACTACACTTTGACATTTTCTGAACTACATCCTATACTATGGTGTTATACACAGAGTGCTTTGGTTACATGTTGATTTATAATCTAGATTTTTTTCTGTTTTGTTTTTTGATGGGATTACCACAGACCTGACCATGAACACCGTTGACACCCACCTGAGGGAGACGCTGCCTAAGATCTCAAGGCTGCTTGGTCGTGGTCTTTCTGGTCCTGCTCCAGAACGCCTTCATCAACTACGTCTTCTTTTGAAGAGGCCCTCAGATGCTGCAATCTCTGACCTTCAGGAGGAACTGCTACTTTCACTCTGTAACGAGACGGCGGTTATTTTAAAGACCCAGCTCCTGGCAGCTTTGAGTGAAAATTTAACATCCATCAAAACAGAACTACAGACAGTTAAATCTGAGCTGTGGGTCAGTATTTCAAACATCAAGTCCGATCCGGCTGCCCTAAAGCAGGCTGTGGATGAAACAGAAACTTCACTCTCCACATCACCGACGACATCGTCACACTCCAAAGCAGAGCACCTGTCTGCTGAACTTTTAAAAATGGACTATAAATGTGAAGAATGTGAGCAGCAGCAGCCTGTGAGCAGCGGAACAGATGTGATCAGAAAGAAGTCATTTTCTTTTTTCTTTTCTTTCTGGTTGACTTGATGCTGTCAGATGCAGATGTTGGAGCTGATTCTGATCTTTCAGGATAAAAAGCTGCTTTTCCGGGGCACCCATATAGCTCAACGGGTTAAGCAGGCGACCCATGTACAGGGCTGGTCCCCGACGCAGCGGCCCGGGTTTGATTCCCGCTCGCGGCCCTTTGTTGCATGTCTTCCCCCACTCTTCTCCCCTGTTTCCTGTCTCTCTCTATGCACCTAAATAAAGCCGAAAAAAGGCCAAAAAAAACCCTTAAAAACAACAACAAAAAAAACTGCTTTTCCTTCACAGGCTTCTCAGGAAATTATTCTCTCAGGTTTTCTCTGCTATTTATATTTTTATTATCTGTGATTATTTCATTATTGTAAAATAAAGTTTGAGGCATAAAGACTCTTAGTTATTTTATTCCTGAAATCTTTGATGTAGCAGAACTAAACTTCCATTTTCCTTCTTGTACTTCTGATACTAGAACTAAACGTATCTTCAACACAGATCATCTGGTTTTAATGAATCAGCAGCAACATCACAACAAATGAGACAATTTTCAACAAATTCATGAAACTGATGTCATTTAAAACTATCGGAGTCTGTTTTAGTGTCAAATTAAAGCTGATTACTGACAACTAGAACATTAACGTTACTATTTTAATCACATTTAAGTTTCCTGAACGTTACATAAATGTCAACCAGCCACAGTTTTATGAACTTAATGAACCACATTACAGGAACACAACACACTTCAGCTGTTTACATGAAACTCAACACAAGCATCGTTAGCTTAATGCTACGTTAGCTTAATGCTACGTTAGCTTAATGCTACGTTAGCTTTAATAAGGCTACATCTGAGCAGCTAGCTCAGTTAGCATCGCTAACATTAAAACTAATATTTACCGGATGCTAACTCTCTTCTCTGGTCAACACACACAGAAATAAACTCCACCAACATCTGGAGTGCATGGCACACATTACATCTGACACTAAAGCTGCATATAAAGTGCACTAAAAGCGGCACCGATATGAATATAAACATTAACTTACCGAACTATCAGAGTCCTTTCAGTGTCTGCTGGTGGAATCAGCTCAAGGCAGAAACTGGTTAAAACAAGCCAACAGGCAGGAAAACTGTCTGTGGAAAATGTTCTGCTGCTCCACCGATAAATAAACCAACAGTTATTATATCAGAATTAATCCAAACGAGGAGAGCAGAGTCTCTGCTGCCTCCTCCATAGGACCTGTCAATCATTCCAGACCAGACTGTCAATCAAGTAGTCCCGCCCCCTGGCTTCGCAAAACTTTAACGCTCTTTAAAAAAAAATCAATATTGATTTATTTTAAGATCAGCCACCTGATCTCTCATTTTGACCATGAAAACTAACGAAAAAAAATTACTGTCTATGCACCGTCCTCTGTTTGGTTCCACACTTGCTGATGACCACTTCCGGTCTCAGAAAATGAAAAAACGGACCTTTTTTCGTTTCTGTCTCTTACTGATTTTACTTTTTTGTTATTCTAAATATAAAACGAAAATCAAAGCATTTTTAAAAAAATCGTATATCCCTTTTTGATCATGAAAAGGAAAAACGCCTTGTATTTCAATTTTAATTTTTGTATTTTAAAACGAAAGTCAAATAACCACTCGTTTTGTTTTTCAATACCCGTTTTAGAACGGAAAATCCAGTTACCAGATCCGTACAGGGACCATTACTTTCACTGTTTTTGGCACAATTTTTTGGCACCTTTGCTGTCAGATATTCACTGTTTGTTTACAGATTTAAAAAAAAAAAATTCTTTAATAGCTTTTTATAAAGAGTTTATTGAAATTTCACAGAATTTACTTGTTTTGTTAAATTACAGCAAATAAACTAATAAAATTACACAAAATAAGTATTTATTGACATGTTAGTCCTTTATTCCTTTAAAAAAAAATGCATTCATTCTTTTAAGCATGACTGTAGAATTCCAAAGGAATTAAATATAGATATTATCAATACTTGTTGTAATGTGAAAGAAGAATTGTGTAAATTAGGAGCAAATATATTTTTAAACAGTGTCCTGTTTTATTTAATCACAGAAAAAAACATTAATTTACATAAGGAATAAGAAAAAGAAAATAATCAGGACAAATTATAACTATTTTTTTCCTGTTTTTAAATATCAGCTTTTTACATATACTTGTCATTATTTTTACTGTTTTTAGTATTGAATGTTTTAGTATTCCACTATTGTTAACACATTTTTTCTGGCACCTTTACTGACGCCTCTCGTTCCTCTTCAGCCTCTGAGTGAAGCTGCCGTCAGATAAATCACGTTCTGTATCTTTAACCTGCATTGATTTGAGTGTCTTGGTGCTGAAACAGGAAATAATGGCTCGTGTTATTTGACTAAAATGTCAGAGCTTTATAGAGGTCGAGGCTTCGTGGACAGAAAGACGGATGAGGTGTGAATACTAAAGAACAAAAACAAAGACTTTTTAGTCAAAACGCAGCTTTTAAACGAGTCCTAGTCTTGAAATCAAGTGTAAAACAGTTAATAATGTGTAAAATATCTCACCTGAAAACAGCAGTTGGTGTTAATTTATGTGTTTCAGAGTGAAAACATTGCAAACTAAACTCTTCTGACGCCATACAACCTTTTTGTTGCGTTTTTCTTATCGATTATCCTTCTTTTGCGAGAGAAATAGTGATTTTAAAAAGCTGACTGCATGATTTATGCTGTGTGTTGGTCCATTCATCAAGCACAGCAGAAGAGTCCAGCAGCAGCAGCAGCAGCTTGTGTGTGTCGCTCACATGAGGCCTGATGTGTGGGCTGCTCAGCTGCTAAGCGTGGCCGCTGCTAAGCGCGTGGCCGCTGTAAACGCGGCCGCTGCTCAGCGCGGCAAGCGCGGCCGCTGCTAAGCGCGGCAAGCGCGGCCGCTGCTCAGCGCGGCAAGCGCGGCCGCTGCTAAGCGCGGCAAGCGCGGCCGCTGCTTAGCGCGGCAAGCGCGGCCGCTGCTAAGCGCGGCAAGCGCGGCCGCTGCTAAGCGCGGCAAGCGCGGCCGCTGCTAAGCGCGGCAAGCGCGGCCGCTGCTAAGCGCGGCAAGCGCGGCCGCTGCTAAGCGCGGCAAGCGCGGCCGCTGCTAAACGCGGCCGCTGCTAAGCGTGGCCGCTCCTTCATGCTATTGATTTCCTATCTGGTGGTTGGACACGGCTGACCCACTCGCTGCTTCACCGCCAGCCTCTAATCTAATAGAGATATCTGAGCCTTCAGACACTCACAAACACCCAAAACTAAGACAGACAGCTCAGCAGCGCAAAAAACACTTCAGATAGGAGAAAAAAGGGCAAAATAACAGAGAAAACTAGAGTACTTACACAGAAAACTACATGAAATACATTCATGGGGGAGATTTTGAGCTTCAAATGCATCATTTTCTGCATTCTGGTCACCTTTTATGCACTGACTGGTGAACCTGAAGTTTGTGGAGTTTCCTTAGGAAAAAGGTGCTGTTGGCATGTGGAGAAGCTGCTTCACTGTTTGGTTGGAAGCTGAGTTTGTGATCAATGGTTGTCCTGACTCAACTCTCTGTAATGCCTGGTTGTTGGCTGACAGAGTGGGGATGATGGCCAATTCTTTAGTTTTTGAGGTCCATCTCACCCTGTAGTCTTTCAAAGCCTTTCATGACCAGAGATGTTAGTGCTATGGGCCGGTAGTCGTTGTCACAGCTGGGTTTGCTCTCTCTATGGGACAGATGGTCGAGGACTTCCAGAGTCCAGGGACTGAGTGTTCAGATAAGGAGCAGTTAACCAGATGGCGGAAGACAGCAGCAAGGTTTAAAACAACAACAACAACAACAAAAAGAAACCATATATGCAGTGTTATCTTCATTTTAAATGTCAAAAGGGTTCTGTGGCTCCTGGTGTTTTCTATTCTGAGAGAAACGGGTCCAAATGACTCTTTGAGTGTTAAAGGTCGTTGACCCCTGTACCAAACACTGCATTGTTTTAATCCACTTTTTTCTATTCTAGTCTCTTTTAACTTATTTTTATTATGTATTTTCTACCAGACACTGCATTTCTCATGTTTTATTCCACTTTTTTTCTATTCTAGTCTCTTTTAACGCAATTATTTTTATTGTATGTGATGTATTTTCTACTTGACACTGCATTTCTCATGTTTTAATACTGGGTGCTTTTGTGCATTTTTATCCAGGCTTTTCCATTTTAGTGCATTAACATCCATGTGTTTCATTTATACTAAGTATAAAGTTGACTATTTGTGTGTTTCTGGCTCCATAAAAGCATCAGATTTTACCTTTTTTTTCCACCATATTTTGCAGACAAACTGTCTACTCCTGTCAGCCTTGTGCTACAGTGCATGTTTTGTCTGCATATATTTGCTCACTCATCCTCAGAGTTCATCCTCCAGGTTTCCCTGATTGCAGCATCCTCATTCTGATGCCTGTTGGTCGGTTTCGTCACCGTCTGCCAGCAGGACTACTTAGCAGAAAACCTCTCATAGATTTCAGACTCATGAATTATTCACGAAGGAAAGAGTCTATCCTCCCGCTTCCTTTATTCAACCCCCCAACACCGACTCGCTCGCCGCCTCCCATGTATAATGACATTAGGGTGACTGGGATTGCACTTCACACACCGGTGGCAGAAAAAAGGAAAAGAAACCCACAGTCGTCTCCGTCTTCCTGCACTCCATTTTCAATAATCAAGGCACATGGTGTAATAATTTCACGCTGCAGAATTATTTATTAGAACATGTTTGCAGGTGAAGTGTGAATCACTGAAAACAAACAAATTCTTTTTTTTCTCTTCCCCGCACCTGTAGTGTCTCTGTCTTCCCCTGAATATTAAAATAAGAGGCAGAATCGGCAGCTAAAAGGGGAATTTCATTAGCATAATGAACAGCAGGAGCGAGGAGGGGACTGTTTTTCATTAGGTCCTGTGTATAATCCACCCAATTTGAAAGCGAGGTTAAGCGGGGATGTGTTTAATTGCCTGCTTAGAGGCTTTTTTTGTAAATTAATTGCTTTGGGAGCAAGAAAGGTGTTGGCATGAAGTTATCCTCACAAATTGATGTGTGAAGATGTTGGCAGACGTCTTCATACCTGCAGGTGTGAGCACATATTTGCTTCTCACAGAAAGAAAACAGAAATGATTTCTAAGAACAGAAGGTGAATTTATAGGAAACGAGCAAACATGAGGAGAGAAATAGCAGATTTACCAAAAACTGAGTTCCCAACTCTACGTCTTTTATCACTGTGGTGAAAATCAACAATAAATTCAGCAAAAATGAAAAGTGAAGTTTGATACGAGGGTGAGAAGATCACATAGAAATCAGTTAAATGGTCAAACTTTATGTGAAAATATGAGGCCCACCAGTAAAGAACCAATGGTGAAGGAAATCCTTCCATCAGAGAAACAGTCTTACAAAACATGAAATGCAGTGTCTAGTAGAAAATACATCACATAAAATGAAAATAAATGAGTTAAAATAAAAGTCAAATAGAAAAAAAAACTGGATTAAAACATGAGAAATGCAGTGTCTAGTAGAAAACAATAATATATGTGTAAGATACATTTTTCATAAACAAAGATGATTCCACAATAATTCGATGCAGAAAATACACAAAAATCTTCATATTGTTGCAAAAAAGTATCAAAACATGGAAATTAATGCATCAAAATATGAAAAACCTGGATAAAAATGCACAAAAGTAGCCAAAACCTGGATGTTAATGCACCAAAATATCAAAAACCTCAATAAAAATGCACAAAAATGTCAAAAACCTGGATAAACATACACAAAAGCATCCAAAACCAAGATATTCATGCACAAAATTATCAAAAACTTGGATGCTGTTTTGCAAAAGTCTCAAAAACCTACATATTATTGCACCAAAGTATCAAAAACCTGCATATTAATATATTAAAGTATCAAGAACTTGCATTTTATTGCAGTAAAATATCAAAACCCTGCATTTTGTTGCAGTAAAACATCAATAATCTGCATATTAAAACAAAAAGATAACAATAACACAGACATCAGCATATCTATTTTGGATATTTGCTGCAAAATCTCTCCAAAAAGTTGCAGAAAAGCACCATAAAACCCATAAAAGCCTGCACCCAAACACATAAACAGCTGGCTCTACTCAGGCTGAACACACAAACAGAAAGTCAAGAGCTGCACTGAGAGTCCTGACCACTAAATGCTTTAACACACTCACACACACGTGCACACAAACACACACAGACACACAAACACACTGAGCGTCCCGGCTGCTAAATACTTTACCCACCTGGCAACCCAGAGCTCTGCTAGTTAAAAGCTTTCCGATTAGATGTACACGGATCCAGTTTCACTTTAAAGAGCCTGCGGGAAGCAAAGCCGCTCGCCATCGGCGGGAAAACATCACGCTTTTATTCCCGGAAAGTCGGAGAGAATGAGGCGATGACCGGCAGGAGAGATGGATGGATATAGACGGAGGAGGCAGAGTGCAGGAAGAAGGGTCGGCTGGAATTAGTTTATCTCATATCGCTGCACTTCCATCTCTGTCATGTTCTCTCCAAGTCACTGCTGCTCTCTGACTGCTTTCTGCTCACTCCTCTCATTAACACACTAACATTATGCACAGTTGGTTAGAGGGAACAATGTAGATATTAATGCATAAAGGTATCAAGCACCTGGATATCAATGCACCAAAATACCAAAACCTGGATACTAATGCACCAAGACATCAAACACCAGGATATTAAGGAACTAACAACCTGGGTATTAATAAACAAAACCATCAAAAACTTTGAAATTATTGCACAAACGTCACAAAAATCTGGATATTGTTGCACCAAAACATCAAAAAACCTAGATATTTTTGTACAAACATATGAAAAACCCAGATACCAATGCATCAAAATATCAAAAACCTGGCTATAGTTGCACAAAAGCTTCAAAAACTTGGAATGCTCTCAAAGACCAGGATATTATTGCACCAAATTAACAAAAATCTGGATATTATTGCAACAAAACAAATGATTGCACAAAAGTGTCAAAAATGTGGATAATAATCAAAAACATCCCAAAACTGCATATTAATGCACCAAAGTATCAAAAAGCAGGATGCTGCATATTATTGCATAAACTTATCAAAAACGTGGATGCCAGTGTCCAAAAAAACCTTTATTTTCCCTCTCCAGACTTTCTTTGTACCTCTGCTTACCTTCCAACTTCCTGCTCTATTCATCCCTCCATCCAGCCATTCATCCATCCAGCGTAATGTGTCTCTAAGTGAGTTACCCATGGAAACAAAGTGGGTCACATCATGGCTGGAATCATTACATCACCGGCTCATATTATGGGCTGGATTGTTTATACTCGGGGAGCTCATGCTCCACTGTTCCTGTGTTTTATAAGGCCGGCGCTGTTTGCTTTATGGGGTTATCAATCCCGACGCCTGCTCTGAATCAGTGTTGTGGTAATAAGCCGTGGCATTTTCATGTAAATAAACGTCCATTTCACTGCACTCAGTAGTTCAGAGGAGCCTCAAATCACCGCTTTCCATCTGCAGGAACAGTGGTCTGGAAAAGACAAAAAAGGAGACAGAAAATATTAAATAGGTATAAAACCTGGATGTTAATGCACAGAAGTATCAAAAATCTGAATATTAATGTGCAGAAATAGAACAAAAATGGATATTAATGGACAACGAAATTTTAAAAAATGGATATGGACAAATATATTTCCAAAAAAAATTATATTAATGGACAATGATATAAAAAAAAACTGGAATTAATAGACAAAGGTGTCAAAAATCTGGATTTTTCCACCGAAAATGTCAAACTAGAGTCGTAGGTGAGCTGCTGTGCTGGAGCTACAGTATAAAGCTGCATCATTTTAAGTCATGTTGAGGTAGGAAATGATCAGTTTCATGGAACAACCTTCTACATCTGTAGCTTTGATACACAGAGGTGAGATTTTAGGGCTTTAAATTAACAGTTTCACACAACATTTGTGTTTGATTGTGTTAAAATTCCAAAAGAAGAACTTAAATTAATGCTGAAATGTTGAATTAATGCAAAAATAAACACAAGATAACCACAGTATGGTCAAGACAAAGAGAAAAGAGTGAATCCTTAAAGGATTAAAAATCCCAAACACAGTGATGGTTTTCAGGTATATTTGGCAGATTTTGATGTTTTAAATGAACAGTTGAGTCATGATGGATCTGTAGAAGAGTAGAGTTCCATCCAAACATCTGATTATTATTTAACCAGTTCAGTCGAGATGATCTGACTTTAACAACCAGGCAGAATCTTCTCTGCTGGATATTTTCTGGACATTTAAAGCTTCCAGCAGAGCATTTAAAGACAGAGAGCTGCCTGAAAGTGGAACCCTTTGGTCCCGAGGCAGTTCACCTGGTGGGGATGTTTGACAGCCCAGAGTGATGGAGAACATGGGATGGAGGAGGAGGGTCACACATCAGGAGCTCCAGACTGAACCCACATCTGGAGGTTTGGATCTACGAGGTCTGAGGGTTGATCTGCTGAGGATCTGTAGCCTCACATGTTTTTTAATATCCGTCCTGATCGTCTTAGAGGCTGAAGGCAGAGCAGCGACTACAGAGACCGAAGGAGGGAAGCAGTCAGCTGATGGAGACCATTTAAACTCAGTTTTCATTCAGCTGATGCTGCTTTTAATATTACTGCAAGGTTAAAACATGATGAGGAAATATGGCAAGAAAACATGTTAAAATGGTAGAATAATGTAATATTTAGCAACAAAAGCAAGCAAGCAAAAAACTGGAAATCTGGCAGCAGAGGTGCAAGAAAACAGATATAAAATGAAGGATACAATGCTCAAAACTGTAAACAACAAACAGCAAAAACAAATGGAAATCTGAAAGATGGCAGAAAAAATACATCCAAAATGTTATAAGAATACACCAATATTAAATAACAGTTTTAAAAAACAAAACAAAACAAAGAACAACAACAACGGTGTAAATTTGTCAAAGATGCGAGAAAAAAATGTTTTCAAATGATAGAATGATATAATGTTAAATGATAATGTGGAAATCTGGCACCAGAGGTGCAAAAAAATGTATAAAAGACAGGGTGCAATACTTAAAACTGTAAACAACAAACAAACAACAAAAACAAATGGAAATCTGGCAGCAAAGGTGCAAGGAAAAAAACATCAAAAAATGGTAGACTAGTCTAACATTAAATAATGACAAAAACAACAATAAAAATAGTGGAAATCTATTGAGGGGTCAGAAAAAATCTTTTAAAATGGTAGAATAATGTAACATTAAACAACAAAAGCAAACAAACAAACAAAACAACAGAAATCTGGCAGCAGAGGTGCAAGAAAAATATGCAAAAGTAAAACTGTAAATAACAAACACAAAAAAATGAATAAATTGCAAAAGTGCTGGAAAAATACATCAAAAAATAGCAGAATATTCTAACATTAAACGATTAAAGAAAATGTCATGAATAAAATAATATAAAATTGGTCAGAAAAATGCCAGAAAACAATGTGCTGAAGTTAAAAATGTCAGAATGCTGCAACATTAAACAACTGGAAAACAAACAAACAAAAAACTGTTGAAACCTGGCAGCAAATACGGCCGAAAGTTGGAGTTATCAATTTCACAATGGAGTTTTAACCAACTAGATCGTCATGGTAACTGATGCTGCACATGTAACTTTCTAGATCGCCATGGTAACTGATGCTGCACGTGTAACCTGCTAGATCGCCATGGTAACCGATGCTGCACGTGTAACCTGCTAGATTGCCATGGTAACTGATGCTGCACGTGTAACCTGCTAGATCGCCATGGTAACTGATGCTGCACATGTAACCTGCTAGATCGCCATGGTAACTGATGCTGCACATGTAACCTGCTAGATCGCCATGGTAACTGATGCTGCACGTGTAACCTGCTAGATTGCCATGGTAACTGATGCTGCACGTGTAACCTGCTAGATTGCCATGGTAACTGATGCTGCACATGTAACCTGCTAGATCGTCATGGTAACTGATGCTGCACATGTAACCTGCTAGATCGCCATGGTAACTGATGCTGCACGTGTAACCTGCTAGATCATCATGGTAACTGATGCTGCACGTGTAACCTGCTAGATCGTCATGGTAACTGATGCTGCACATGTAACCTGCTAGATCGCCATGGTAACTGATGCTGCACGTGTAACCTGCTAGATCATCATGGTAACTGATGCTGCACGTGTAACCTGCTAGATCGTCATGGTAACTGATGCTGCACATGTAACCTGCTAGATCCTCATGGTAACTGATGCTGCACATGTAACCTGCTAGATCGTCATGGTAACTAATCCTACACATGTAACCTGCTAGATCGCCATGGTAACCGTTTGCTGCACATGTAACCTGCTAGATTGTCATGGTAACTGACGCTGCACGTGTAACCTGCTAGATCGTCATGGTAACTGACGCTGCACGTGTAACCTGCTAGATCGTCATGGTAACTGATGCTGCACGTGTAACCTGCTAGATCGCCATGGTAACTGATGCTGCACGTGTAACCTGCTAGATCGCCATGGTAACTGATGCTGCACGTGTAACCTGCTAGATCGTCATGGTAACTGATGCTGCACGTGTAACCTGCTAGATCGCCATGGTAACTGATGCTGCACGTGTAACCTGCTAGATCGCCATGGTAACTGATGCTGCACGTGTAACCTGCTAGATCGCCATGGTAACTGATGCTGCACGTGTAACCTGCTAGATCGCCATGGTAACTGATGCTGACAACCTGTTCTGTCCAGAGTTCAGGATTTTAATCAGAAGCAGTTCTTTTATTCTCTCGGAGCGTTTCAGAATCGGTAAACGTGTCGCGCTGTACATTAGGAATCAACACTGTAGTTACAGCAGGACAACTGGATGCATCGTGTTGCTACGGTAACCCACATGCATTCAGCAGGTGATGCAGAAAACACATTAACATGTTTTCATGTTTGCTCCTGATTTGCTGCTCAGTTCTTCTACACTGCAGCTGGTAGAACACATCGATCTATTTGTATTTATCAGACAATATTCAGTCAATAACATGGATTTCCTTTGATTTAGCTGAAAGCTGAAGTGACTCCTTGTTCATGCCAGACCTAAATGTTCAGCATCGTATTTAAAAAAACAATATTTTACATAATTGACACATTTACATCACATACTGACGAATCCTGAAAACTCTCAGGTGAATAATTAACACCTTCTTGCACAAAGTGAATATTTACTTTTTTAAAAAAACAAACAAACAAACAAACAAAAAAAAAACTTATTTTCACCTTTCCTGACTTACTAACTGAATCTCACATGTTCTTTTTTTTTTTTAATTCTTCATTCTTATTTCAAATTTCTCCACTTAGATGACTTATTTAAGTATCCCCAGAGGGAAATTAGGTTGTTACAGCAGCACGAATTTTCAGAAAAGAAAACACAGAATGTTAGGGGATAAAGACAAAAAAAATAAATTAAATTAATTAAATTAAGATAGAATAAAATAAAATAAATAGACATAAAAATATACATACAATAAGATTAAAATTAAATAAGATTAAAATAAAATAAAATAAGATCAAATAAGATAAATCAAATAAGATAAAAATAATATAAAATAAAATTCAAATAAGATAAAAAATTAAAGATAAAAAAATAAAACAAAATTAAATTAAACTAATTTAAATAAAGTAAAATACAATTTTAAAAATATAGAAAATATAATATAGAAGTGACAGTATTTTTTTTTATTTATTATTATATTATTTATTCATTAAGAATATACAGAAATGTGCAAATGAGAATTTGCTTGGATGTGCAAATGATATAAGAAGGTGCAGATAAGTTTACAGATATAATGAATGAACTTGTCACTATTTTGCACTAAAACATGTTTGGTAATTAGGGCTGCCACAAACGACGCGTCGACGAATCGCCTGAGCACGATACGTCATCAGAAGCGGAAGTGAGCGTGCAATGCAACAGAAATCACCGTCCGAGTGGAGCGCGGAACACGCATGGACATCCGCGTTTACGATGCAGCGCGGATGTCCGCGCTGTATCGTAAACGCGGATGTCCACGCTGTATTGTGCATATATAATATATGCATATACTATATATACACGATACAGCGCGGATGTCCATGCGTGTTCCACGCTCCACTCGGACGGTGATTTCTGTTGCATTGCGCGCTCACTTCCGCTTTTGATGACGTATCGTGCTCAGGCGATTAGTCGACGCGTCGTTTGTGGCAGCCCTATTGGTAATAAATAAATTCTGGCCTTTTCCTACTGTATAGTGTAGATGTTGGACTGTACCTCTTTCAGTTGTGTTTCTTTGTTTGCCAATATATTTTATGAGTCATATTTCTGTGTGGATCTGGGATTATTTCATGTTTTCTTAACATTAGGACATTCGAATTTGGAACATATGATCAGATCTTCATGTTTATGAAAAGAAACTGACACTAAAGCTGAAGTTTCTTGACACATTTTCAGACGTTTTCCTGTTTTGGACGATAATCTGTGGACTGTAAAACATTCCAGAGCAGCGGTGAAGCAGGAGCTGATGCTCAGAGTCCATCTGAGCTGCAGACTGACATCCAGCAGATGAGGATATTACAGAGAATCAGTGGAATGCTAATGTTTACCCACCCAGGGGAGAGCACAGACACTCACACAAGCCAATATGAATTTCTCAGCTTTTATGTTTGCATCAGCTTCCCTCCTGAGGACATAAAAAAGAGCAGAAAGCTGCAGCAGAGAGTCTCTTTGTGCTGCTCAGCCTGATTGTATTTTCCTCTACGTGACTAAACGCCGCTGTGTTCTCCCACCGAATTACAGAATCTCAATTAAGAGGAGTGTGTTTGTTAAGCAGGAAGCAGCGCTGCGACTTCCTGCATTATTGGCTGTGCAGTAAAATGCTAATTTAGAGACAAAAGAGGCTCAAGATGGTCACAGCGCTGTGATGTCATGTGACCTGATGGAGTTATGGATCAATAGTTTGTTCTGTGTATTAAATAAAACCCTACAACCAATGGAACAGCACATATTTTGGTTAACTTTATTAACTAATTAGCATGTTTTGCATTTAGAAACAATGTGCCGAAACGATATATCTTTTAAAAAAAAAAAAACAAAAAAAAAACTCAACTTTAAGCTGCAACCACAACAGCAAAAAACTTCTCAAAGTCAATAAAGTACAAATTACTTTTGATTAAACATGAGCATGAAAGTGGCACAAGATGAATTTTGGTCATTTTTGGTCAAAGTTCTAACAAATAACGTGGTCAGACTGGTGACAACGAGCCTCAGTTTGATTCTAAATGACACAAAGCATTTGTCGATCAACAAATTGCTCATAAAATACAAAGAAAACCCCATAAGTGTTTGTTAATTTGCATCTTTATGCTAATAAAATGACATTGTTTGACTAATCAGCGATAAAATGCTGCAAAGAGAGTCATGTGGACGACAAAACATTGCTCTTGAAAAGTGGAAGATATTTCTTTGCACTATAATGACAATAAAGCTTCTAATTCTAATTAACAACCAAAAACAAAATGTTGAAAATTCAGGCCCTAAAGTAAAAACTGAAAGTAAACTGAGCAAAAATTTGATTTCCAAAGCTGTGAAGTTCCTAAAATTGGGAGAACCTGCTCAAAGAGCCTTGTTTGTTTTGGGGTTTCTGGAGGAACCTTTAACTTCATTTTATAATGAAGAAACAGGCTAAAAGTACCAATTATTCTTTATTTTAGTCAAGTTTAAAAACATTTCTAGTAATAATCATAATTTTTTATAAAAAGACTTCAAAATGGAGCCCCAAACCCTACAAAATGGATATTTGGAGAACCTTTCTGAGGGATTTCCGGTCACATTGCTCCAAATATGAGCCTCCAAACCACAGAAAAAAACCAAAAACAACACAGAAAAACTTATTTTTCCAATGATTAAACAGCAATAATACAGTGGAGCATCGTGCTGCCAGCAGAACTCACTGTTCCTCTGGTTCTTCGTCTTCTTCTAGGTTCATTGGTAAACCAGCTTTAGGTCCATTAAAACGAGCTACTGGACCTGAGAGAGAAACAAAAGACTGGAAGAAAAACCAAAAAGAAAAAACTGCATCCTCTTCATCAACTCCATGCCTTTAATACATTTTCATCAAAATGCTTCTCCAAGGAGACTCTCCAGCTTTTCAACTTTCCCTCCTTCTCTCCCAGTGGTCGTATTTATAAGGAAGAGACCAACTTCCCAGTTTAAACCGACCAATCAGATCAGAGCTCCAGAAGGAAGTTAGCAGCAGCTACAAAAGATTTTCTTAAAATTCATCCAACCACAACATCTGAATCCACAGATCAACAATCAGTCATCATTAATGTACATAAATATTTCTGTCTCCTTCAATTTTCATCTCATTTACTTTGAATTTCATCACACATCTATTGTCCAATCAGATCTGAGACAGCGCCCACTCATCGACCAATAGAAGAGCTGCTTTGGAGCTCCGCCTCCTCTATGACCCCCAGGATAAGATGACTTCCAGCACTGTGACAGATGAGGACTTTTAGAGCTTAATGGGTTTTTTCAGCTTTAAGGAGAATTTCAGACAAATCTGCAGCTTTTTTAACTGTAAGATTCAAGTAACAAGTAAAATAACGTGTGGTTAACATCCATTTTTCTGAACAAAAGCGCTTGAATGTAGTCAGGAGGAGCTGCTGCTTCCAAACAGATCATTTAAGGATTTATTCCTGATGTTTGTGTCCACAGAAGGCAGAAACTCAGAGCTGTATTAATCTTCTGATTTCCAAAAACTCGCTGGCGGGTTTGAAAGGTCTTTCCAAGAAATGACACCATTTTTCTGAGAGAAGCGTTGAACATCCAACATCCCAACGGTCCATGAACTACTCATCTGAGCTTCAAATTGTGATATTTCATCAAAACTCACTTAACTTTACATGTCTTGATTTAAAAATTGGTCCAAAATAAACCATTTGCTCAACAAGATTCTCTAAAAAATAAGGACATTCTGCACAACGGTGAAACTAACTGCTGCAAATAAACCACCAAATGTCCTCAGAAGTAGAAGAACCTTGAAGAACTTTTTGGGATTCCTCTTTATTGTTGCTGTGGAGAAACATTTTCACATTTCAACATGGAAGCATTGTTGCAGAGGTAGCTCCAGAAATCCCTCAGAAAGGTTCTCCGAAGACCCATTTTGTAGGATTTGCAGTTCCATTTTGAACTCTTAATTGCAATTATTACTAAAAATGATTTTATTTTGTACTAAACTAAAACCTTAAAGTGCTTTAAACAAATTAACCAAAATGACTTTATTGTATATTTAAATATTGGAATGTAGACAAAGAAAATCAAACATCAGTAACTGTAGAAGAAATCCTCCAGGAAACCTCGTGAGTTATAAAAGAGTCTGATTTGAGCTGTAAAAAGTTCATCCAGGATGTCACAACCAATCGAAGATCCTTGAATATCCTTAAAGTTCCTCCAATTCTAAGAGTGGGACAACATTTGGGGGATTTGCAGTTTTGGAAATCACAGTTTAATTTCAGTGGATTCATTGGGTTGCATCGAGTTTCTACTTTGGGGTCTGAAGTTTTAATATAGTCTGTCTTTGTTTTTAGTTCTTTAGAATTGGAAGTTTTATTGTCATTACACTGCAGCAATGAAATGCTATTTGGAAGGCAGGATCTGATTAAAATGTGCAAAACAAAAATCATCTAAAAAGACCTTGCAAATAGTACAAAAAGACACTTTCTAAGAGTCTATAAAGGACATTCTCAAAGTTAACAACAGGGCAATTTGGAGCTTAATAAACACCTAAAAGATTCATAAGAGGAAATCAAGAAGGCAACTTATAAATAACCACCAATTGTTCTCAGAAGTACAAGAACCTTGAAGAACTCCAAACTAACTAACCCAAACTCCAGAATTCTCTTAGAAAGGTTCTCCAAAGACCCATTTCATGGGGTTCGTGGTTCTATTTTGAACTCTTTATTGCAGTTATTACTAAAAATGGTTTTATTTTGGACTAAAATAAATCATTGTAGTACTTTAAATGCATTAAACAAAAGGATTTTATTATATATAAGTTTATATACTGGAATGTAGACCAAAAACATCCAAAGGCAGGTGTAAAATATCGGTAACTATAGAAGAAATCGTCCAGGAACCCTTGTGAGTTATAAAAGAGTCCTTGAATATCCTTAAAGTTCCTTGAGGTTCCTCCAATTCCAAGAGCGAGGCAACAGTCGGGGGATATGCAGTTTTGGAAATCACAGTTTAGTTTCAGTGGATTCATTGGGTTGCTTCGAGTTTCTGTTTTGAGGTCTAAAGTTTTATTATAGTCCGTCTTTGTTTTTGGTTCTGTAGCATCTAAAAAGACCTTGCAAAAAGTACAAAAAGTCTACAAGAAAAGACATTTTCTGACAGTCTATAAAGGACATTCTCTAAGTTAACAACAGGACAATTTGGAGCTTAATAAACACCTAAAAGATTCATAAGAGGATTCAGAAATGCAGTTATTGATGCACTTTTGAATGATTTCATCTTTTAGTGATGTTGCTCAGGGGTGCACTGTTTCCTGTGCACGCATGCATGATTTCACGAGTTTTAATGCTAACACATGCATGTTTTGGTTGTTCTGAGCTGACATTAGCTCCTGTTGTCAGTAACCTTCAGGTGAAACTGATCACGTCCAGTCAAACACAAACATCTCGTCATCGCTTCGTCTTTTCCCTCCAACACTAACAAACCGTCGGCTCTCTCTACAGCGGCGTTAAAGCCTTAATCTCATTCATTTATTTCTCATCAGCGTGTGACGGGAAGAGAAACTGTTGCGTCACGTTTCCAGGAAGCTCTATTAAAGAGGATGTTCGCTCTTTCTCCTCGCCCCGCTGCCGCTATTTACCCAGAAGTCTCGGTAATCTGTTTAGAGGGCTCAGAAAGTGCTCTTTCCTCGCGGCCGCCGGCTCATTTATCAAGCGAGATTAAGAAAAGTCCAGAAAGTGTTTTGAATACGCGCTATCAGACACCTCCCAGCTGCAAATTAAATTGTACCGAGTCGTGTGTTGTGAATGCAGCGTTTGAGCAGCATTTCATAAAACCTCGACCGCCCGCTTACTATTATTCATTCAGTCAGTCTGCTGTGTGCTCAGAGTTTAAAGTCAAGTTCTTCTCTCCAACACATCTTCATTCTGAGGGTTTTCTCTGGGATATTAAAGCAGACAGAAACTGCTGGTTTTATCTTCATTTCTATTGATTTATTTGGTTATTTCTTGTAAAATTCATCAGAAAAACATCAACTAAGCACCACATGTGATCATTTTAAAGTGCCCATATTCTGCTTTTTAGGTTCCTTTAATGTTATTTAGATTATTTTTTTTGTGCATTTTAAAGATCTGCACCAAAAAAAGCACCAACTCTGACCGGTTAAAACAAGAAGGCAACCATTTATAGTAGGAAATTACAGGTCATCCAGATCTTTATGTCCTTACTTGCTTTGAATTTCTGACCTTGCTTGTATTTTCTTTGTGCTTGCAGCAGTTTCTGAATAACTTTGGGGTAGTTCTCTGGAGCAGCACATTTAGTTGCATAGTGTCCATCTTCGCCACACTGATAACAAAAGACATCACTTGAGTCTCTGGGTGCAGAGGATCTTTGCTGCAGAGGCTTTGACTGAGTCTCTCTTTGGTGGGGCTCAGGGGCTGGACTATACTTGGGCCTGACTGACATGGCAGAAACTTGCTTTCGGAGCTTTACCACTTCTTTCTTTAGGGCTTGGATGTTCATGTCTTCTGAGCTCTCAGTCGCGGCAGTGACTGATGGCAGAGAGCTTGTCGAAGGGGGACTGAGCATAACTGAGGGTGCAGTAAGCTCACTTACTTGAATTCTAAGTTGCTTTATCTCCGCTTTCCAGTCTTTCAGTTCAGTGTCAGATGTTATCACTGCACTTTTAGCATGAACAGCTTTGGGTGGATGCAACCTGCGACGTGAAGCTTCATGCTCTTACTCCAGACGTATTTCATTCAGCAGCTGTAGGAATGTTGGGGGGGTTGTCTCTGCGCTCTCTCAATCTGAGGTTCAAGATCATTAGATCAGATCTGGTGGCCCCTTTGATGAGTTGATTTAGACGGACTATTAGCTGTGGCTGACTGAAGCCCGCCTTTTTGGATAACTTTAGTCAGAACTCGTTCCAGGCATCTCAGGAATTCAGAAAGTTTCTCAGCAGGATGTTGACACAGCATTCTGAAAGCAAAGTAGAGTTCTTCACCACTTTCCGGTGTGCCAAAGGTGTTCTCAAGAATGTCACGGTAGTCTATAGACATGGCATTAGGGTTGTTGAATCTGACAGCTTGCAGGATCTCTAGTGCAGGCCCCTTTACACTCTCCATGATTTTCATCCTCTTCTCTCTTTCAGATCCATGGCATTCTTCAATCATTAGTCTGGCCTGTTCGACCCAGTTTTCCAACTGTTCTTCTCCAGGGGGTGTGACCCCTGAGAAAGTCCGCAGCCTCCTGTGTTGACAACTGTCACTGCTTGTGGGCCTGCTTGTTTTTTGCAGAATATCACCAACTGCTCTGATGATAGCTTCAGGAGTAGAAGCTCGTAGTGAACACACATCTTGACCATCACCAGCATCTGGAACCGGTGGTTTTCCTTCCTGCTCCTGTTCAGAGAGTCCAAAGATTCTCCATGACACAGCAGACCCCTCAGGCAGAACATCCGGAGGAATAGCACTTGTATCCACCTTCTCCCTGCACTCACATAGCACAGTTAAACTTTGGGACTGCGGATCATACATTCTTCCTCTCACTCTGACTTTCCCAAGTGCTTTGATAGTCTGCAGCGTTTCTTCGATGAAATCCACTGCAGCATCTGGAGGTACATCTTTCAGCAGCAAAGCTTTCACTGGATCTATGCCTTCTCCAACACACCAGTTCATCAGTTGAGCCATCCCCACACGTTGTGTAGTTACAGTGGTCACGATCACTTGTTCAGACTAAATTTATGCTTAGTTTGTTTGTCCTGATTCAGGTTTACCTAATAAAGCCTTAATTTTACAGTTGGAGAGGTTTTAGTTTACACTTAGGTTTTAGTCTTAGCAGGTTAACAGCTACGGAGTATATGGTTTTAAATTATTTTTAAGCAAAATTCTTAAATTTCTGGGTCAATATCACTTTCACAGCTAGTTATAAGCTACTTTTAAACTAAATTTAGCTCCCAGCAGTGCTTCCAATTTTATGTAGCACCCGTATGCAGCGCTGTTTGGTCCACAAAACATTGAGTGCGGTGAAACATTCCAATCCGAAGGATGCTAGCCGCCGAGCTAGCGTTAGCCCCGCTAGCCGCCGGGCTAGCGTTAGCCCCACTAGCCTCCTGTCGAACTCATCATAAACTGCTCCTGCAGTCGGTCCTCCGTCCTCCTCCTCACCATCTGCAGCTGGGCTTATATGTCCTCAGCCCCGTTCTCCAAGCTTCCTGCTTGGGGCTGCTGAGTCTGTGCTTGGCTTTTTCTCAAGCCAAAAAGAATCCACACCGCCACGTTCTGCCTCCTGCTCCGCCAGAGACCATAGAGGAAGAGCGTTCCTGCACACCTGCACCTCCTCAGTGTCACTTCCTCGGGTCAAAAGTACCCACCCAGACACACTCACAACCAATCACACAATAGCATACAGCCAGAGTAAAACAAAGCAAGATTGCCCACAGTAATTTCCCAATTACCACCCGGCTGCACATAAAACATTAAGAGCATTACAGTGAGGTGCAGATAGTTAAACGATATTGTGCAGATTTCATGTATGGGTGCGTGACAAAAGAAATGTTTTTAACCTGGATTTAAAAGTGTCTATATTTGGTGAGAGTTTAATCTCCACCAGCAGTTTGTTCCACTTATTTGCAGCAGAACAGCTAAATGCTGCTTCTCCATGTTTAGTCCGGACTCTGGCCTGGACTAGCTGACCTGAGTCCTTGGCTCTAAGAGCCCTGCTGGGTTTGTATTCTCTGAACATATATCAGATGTATTCTGGGCCTAAACTGTTCTGGGATTTGTAAATGATACGATGGAGATTGGTCGTTAAGAGCTTTGTCTGTCAGGAGAAGGATTTTAAATTCTGTTCTAGATTTCACTGGAAGCCAGTGAAGAGAAACCAGTACAAGGGGTCCTCAACTTATATCAGAGTTCCGTTCCTACAGTGTGATGCAAGTCCATTTTTGCTGTGAGTTGGAACTCCAGGGAAAATGTAAACAAAGCCGATACGATATCGATAGTCATTAGCTCACACTGAAACACAACTCGGCAGGAAAATACCGGTGAAAATGTAAACTGTAAGTCTGACTTACTCTTGGGAGCCTTAATGAAGTTAACAAATGTAGCATAATCCAGTTTAAACAAAGCCATCTGATAGCACCGCATGGTTACTGTACATACGGTATTCATCCGCTCTGCTTGCTGCGTGACGACGTATTCATCCGCTCCACCCACCAACTACTTCCACTGAACCAGTTCTGACGGAGCGACGAAACGCCGTAGCTTAAACCGAGGAGCGGTCTGTAATCTGTTCCGACATAACGACGAAACAATGTAAGTCAAGGACGTCGTAAACTGAGGACCTTCTGTAAAGGAGAAATATGATCTCTCTTGCGAACTCCCATCAGAACTCTTGCTGCAGCGTTTTGGGTCAACTGTAGGTTCTTCAAAGAGCTGTTGGGACATCCTGTCTGTAGATTCTATTTCTACGCTTTTAGGGGCATTGTGTAGTCAGAAACCTGTGCAGGATCTTAAATCTGTCAGCAGATATTCAGACCAAACACCACCCAGGAAACACACATGATGAGAAACCAGCATAAAGTAGAAACGACGTCCATGAAGTCTGTCAGCTGACTCACGTGCTCAGAGCTATGACCTCTTCAGCAGCTCCTCCTTTTATTCCTCCATGAAGAATGAAATCCTGAGTGTGTTTTTATGTTTGCATTATGAGAACCAAATGTTCTCATGAGAACCAAATGTAGTCAGGAAACTCTACAGGTTGTCTGGCGGCTACAGGAAATGAAAGCTGAGTGTTTAATGGAGACTTTTCAGATTCATTCCAATAAATAATGTTTCAGTTGAACTTTTCACCCCAGACCTTAGTGTTATGCTAACTTTAGAAGCCCCTCTGCTGCTGCTGTTTGTTTTTGTCCTGTTTTGTTTCTCGTTTGTTTCCTCAACACTTCTTGCTGTTTTTTTTTTTTGTGTGTTTCTCTTGCAGTCAATCTTGCTCTTGTTAACATATTTAATCCTCAGCGGCGGTGGTAAATTAGCATTTGGTTTGTGTCCCCTGTCACAACAAATATTTGTCCGTGGATTGTTTTGCTGCTATTTGACAGCAGATCATCGGTGGCTCTGTGTTGTTCTGGGAGATCCGGTTGTTGCTCGTCCACATAGCGCTCCTCATGGGCAAACTGATGCCTAGATTCTATTTTCAGCCTCGTTCTGGATTATTTTTTATCATGCATGAAGTTTTAACTGTTGCCGAAGACCAAAGTTTGTGCAGAAACTTGATTTTCAGACGTCTAGAATTTAATATTTGCTTTAAATGTTGATAGTTTAACTCCTTTATTCTTTAAAATAACAGAAAATGTTCCTTTTATCACCTGTCAACAAGAAAAATAAAAAACAAACTTTTTATTCTGCAGTAACTTGATTTTCAGACGTCTAGAATTTAATATTTGCTTTAAATGTTGATAGTTTAACTCCTTTGTTCTTTAAAATAACAGAAAATGTTCCTGTTTTATCACTTGTCAACAAGAAAAATAAAAAACAAACTTTTTATTCAAGTTGTTTATATTTTTGGCTGCATTTTCATTTTTGTTGTTTTCATTCTTTTTTCATTCATTCTTCTTTTTATAGTTAACTAAATGCTGCAACCAATACATATTTAGCTGTAATAAATAAATAAATAAATAGAAATTTATCTGCAACTTGGTGGGAAATTTAACCAAATTTAAGCTTTAACAATTTTTTCACAATTTTTACTTTTTTCAAGAAAGTTTGAGTCATTGGAACAAGTCTCTAGTCAGATTTGAACATTTTTAAGTCATTTAGGACACATTTTAATCATTTTAGAGAAGGTTTTTGTCATTTTGGGCAAATTTTGAGTAGAGGAAGACATTTTAGGTCAATTTGTACAATTTGTGTCAATTTGTACAAATTTTAGATCATTTTGGACAAATCTCATAATTTTGACATTTTCAGTAATTTTGGATGAGTTGTGAGTCACTGCAGATGTTTTTTGAGTCATTCAGAACAGATTTTAATAATTTTGGACAAGATTTTTGGTAATTTTGGGCAAATTTTGAGTACCTTTAAACAATTTTCAGGTCATTATTGGTTAAATATTGAGTAATTTTTGAAAATTTACAGTAATTTAGGACATATTAGAGTCATGCTGGACAAATTTTAAGGATTTTTTGAACATTTCCAGTGATTTTGAACATTTGGGTTTGATTTTGCTTTTGTGTGAAAATTCTTGGATGTTCTCCTGCTGGAATATTCCTCTTCTTCCAGCTTCTGCAGACTGGTACTCATCTGGTTGGCCAGTGTTGTGGTTTATCATCTCATCATACTTGCACCTCCGTGCTTCACTGTCAGGACTATGCATCCACTGTGGTAGTCCTGGTCAGGTTCTCACCAAACATCTGGACTCCATCTGAGCTCAAACCTCCTGAGTTGATCTTCCTGGATCATATTCCAACTTTATAAAGTCTCAGTCAGAATTTTTTAGATCCTCTATTCAATTCTTTTCCCTCATGAAGTCATTTTGGACAAATTCTGTGTAATTTTTTGGAAACTTTTGATTAATTTTGGAACATTTTGGGCAAATATCGAGTCATTTTGAACAGATTTTGAGCCACTTTGGGAAAACGTTGAATCATTCTGGACCATTTTTACTTGTTTTTGAGTCATTTTCAGTCACTTTATATCTGTTTTCAGTCATTTTGGACAAATTCTGAGGTAATTTTGAACATTTTTCATCCATTCTGATCACTAATAAACAGAAACTGAGCCTGATAACTTTGGTGATTTCAGCGGATATAACATTTATGGAGTTTTTATGGTGAAAATGCACCAAACGGAGCTTTACAACCTGTAGATTCAGTAGAATCTGTTTGTAAACTAAATGCATAAAGCATGACTTGGCCTTACGTCACTAGAATCCTCTAAATGTTGGCTTTCATTCCTCTTTAAGGGTAAATTTGTGGCTGCACCAGCGTTAAGCGAGGTGATAAAGTCCTGTTCTATGTGAGATAATGATGTGTGATATCGTTGTGTTGTTGCATGGATCCGATCAAGGGTCTGTTGTATAAATGTTTGCTGTGACCGTCTTTTACTCGGGTCAGGAAGCGTCTCTAGTCGTCTTTCTGCTCCGTCACGTCTTCCTCGGCTCCTTTTCAAGGCTTTGTTCGCTGCCATTGTGTCGTTGAACCGCAGCGTTTCTCAGCTCTTTGTGATTTTTAGCTTTTTAATCTCGCTTCGGTTTGACGCTCGTCGGTTTTAATCTTCTCAGCTCTGCGTGTAAACAAATGTTCAGGTCAGAGTGTTTCTGTTTCCTGGTAGTTTATGAGGAACAGACGAACGCTCGTCATCAGAAAATAACTCAGAAGAGATGATTCTGAGGCGCTTTCATGTCGACGTCTGTCTGTCCTCAGTGGCTGATTTAGACTAAAACCAAACAAACAGCAGAGTTTGTCTGTTTTCATTCAGTACTGTCTGTATTTGTGAATATTTATGAGTGTAAAACCTCTAAATGTGACCTTTAGGCCCTACAGATTAGGTCTTAAAATGCTTTCATGTTTTAGTGACACCTTTTAAATTCTGTAAATGTTTATATTAAACAGCTTTTGTATTTTAAGTATATTATAGATATGTATTAAATAGAAAATATCTTCCAAGTAAAGAAAGAACACTGAGAAAGGTGTTTTTCCAGCTTGAAAAATCATCATATTTACGTTTCCATGCTTCACTGTCAGGACTCTGCATCCACTGTGGTGGTCCTGGTCAGGTTCTCACCAAACATCTGGATCCATCTCAGCTCATGAGTTGATCTTCCTGGATCCTTTGTCAACTTTGTGAAGTTTCAGTCAGATCTTTTAGATCCTCTGTTCAATCCTTTTCCATTGTGAAGCCATTTTGGACAAATTCTGAGTAATTTTTTGAAAATTTTGATTCATTTTGGGATAGATTCTGAGTCACTTGGGCAACATGTTGAATCCTTCTGGACCATTTTTACTTGTTCTTCACTCATTTTCAGTCACTTTTGAAATGTTTTGAATCATTTTGGACAAATTTTAAGGTAATTTTGGACTAATTTTGAACATTTCATTTTTCAGATTGTGCAGTTCTTTTCTATGTGGATCCACAAGGCAGACATAGATAGAAGCAGTCCATAGGTCCAGAAGTGAGAACGTTCTGCTGTTCACAGCTCATTTTAGAACCATGTTCAACAGTTAGACTGATTGAAAACAGCTGGATTCACTTTGGTTGCATTTACTTTGTGAAGTCCTTGGTTTTGATTGTTCATAAGAGTAAATATTCAAACATTAGACTTGGAAAGAATGAAATTCTTGACAGTTTAGAGCCATTTGACATCTAACTGACATTACAACTTGTGTTTTATATTGAATATTTGTCAAATAATCCTCAAATCTGACACAAAATCCAACTAAAAAACCAACATCTGCACTTTTAGATGAACATATTTTCACTTATTTCCCCTTAAGAACCAGAAGCGGAGGCCTGATGTTAATCTGAGTGTGAGGAAATATCGAATGAGTTTAAACTTCTCCTGTTGTTCCTCCCACATCATCAGCTGGTCATTGTGAAGCAGAGACCTGGGAGAGGCTCTTCTTTTTTCATTTTTTGGATGGATGTTGCCTCTAATGGTGGAGATATTGAGCTCACAGGGAGGCTAACTCTGTCCTCTCGGTTCCTCCCACATCATCAGTTAGTCGTTATGAAGGCTGAGTCATTAGCATCAGACAGATCGTTAATGCAGAGACGGATCGTTATGAGGGACCAGCTCATTGTCCTTATTGAACGGGGAAGGATTATTTTCACACCTGAGTGTCATTCGTCTTCGTGACGGTGAACGGAGGAGCGGCGGCCGATTTATGGACGGCTGGAGTCTGAAGAAGACGGCGTTGTCCGATATCTCAGAGCTAATCTGAAGGCTAATTATGAGGCGGGACGACGTCCTGATGCTGGCAGGAGACGCTTCAACATTCACTCTGGATTCCTTAAGAAATTTAATAAGTCAGGCAGCAAACTCTGAGCTTTTTTATGTAGTTTTTGTTTATGTTGTTTATGTTATGTAGTTTATGTTGTTTTTTGTCTCTTTCAGGTCATTTTGTGCTTCTTTGCTGTGTTGTTGCGTTGTCTAGTTGTTCTTTTGCATCTCTGTGCATTTTTTAAAAATTTTCTTTCAGATAATTTCACTCATTTTAACCGTTTCACTGACAGAAGACATTTCTAAGTTCTCTCTCCTTCTTCATGTTGTTCTGTTTCCATAGAGCTGCAGGATTTTATATTATAGTAAAACAAACATCCAGTTCAGATGAGTAAAATTGTGTTTATATAAAATATGATAATGTTTGGGCTTTACTTACAGTTCTAATCCAATTCCTCGTTCTACCAGCCATCTCTCCCACTTCACTCATGAGCTCTTGAATTGAGACACATTTACATGCACCATTTTTATTCCACTCCAGTCCATATTTAAATCAAAACCTGCCATTATGTCCCTTATATACATGAGAAACAGCTCTGATCATACAGTGACGGATACAATAACAATAAACATACATATTCTACCGCTGTGTACAGAAACCCTGCATTACTATTCAGTCTCCTGCTGATGTTTGAGCAAACAGACGATGTTTTACTGCTTATTGTTATGTATGTATAGATTTAACCCTCTGAATTACAGCCTCTGGGTGATTTTTCACTGCAATCTAGAGTCCTGCAGCTCTACGGAGAAGGAGGGAGAACTCAGAATAAACGAAGCAAACAAAAGTTGTATTCCTGACAAGAATCACAAAAGAACAACTAGACAATGCAACAACACATCAAAGAGACATGAAATGACCTGAAAGAGAGAAAAACCAACAATAAATAGATGCAAAATCAACATTATAACATTCAGAAACTATTATTTCTATTATTTCTTTTACAAAATTTGCAAAAACTTGCTACTGTGCAGAGATGTTAAACAAACAAAAAAAAGGCAATTTTTCCAAAATAAAATAAAAAAAACTTTGACTCAGAAAGTTTTCAAAATGAATTAAAATGGTCCGAAGTAAGAAGAAAAATTTGTACAACTTAGGACACATTTTAATAATTTTTTAGAAGATTTTTATCACTTCGGGCAGATTTTGAGTAATTTTAACTAATTGGATTGGATAAATTGAGTAATTTTTGAGCATTTACAGTAATTTAGGACATAATGGTGTCATGCTGGACAAGTTCTAAGGATTTTTAGAAAATTTCCAGTCATATTGAACATTTGGGTTTGACTTTGCTGTTGTGTTAACACTCTTGGATGTTCTCCTACTTGAATATTCTTATAGAAGGAGTCATAGTTCCACTAATCAGGAGGTCTAGAAGGAGTCACAGTTCCACTAATCAGGAGGTCTAGAAGGAGTCATAGTTCCACTAATCAGGAGGTCTAGAAGGAGTCACAGTTCCACTAATCAGGAGGTCTAGAAGGAGTCACAGTTCCACTAATCAGGAGGTATAGAAGGAGTCACAGTTCCACTAATCAGGAGGTATAGAAGGAGTCATAGTACCACTAATCAGAGCTCCTAAAGATGAATATAAGCTTATATTTGGTTTGTTTCCTTGAAGAAATCTTGCATGACTCATCAGAAAGTGGAACTTCGTTCTGTTACTGCAGTTTGTTTCTAATAAAAGGTGACATTTTGGTGATTTATTTAAAGATCTTTTAAACCTACAGGCAGGTTTTGAGGAGCATAAATTAACTGGAATGAACTCAGTTTAACACCTAAAGATAGACGTTGTCAGGGTTTTCTCTACGTTACATGTTCCAGGTGTTTCTTTTGTCCATTCCGGTTTGTTCCAGCAGGAGTCTGAGTCTGATGGAGGAAGTAAAGGGCAAACAGAGTTTTTTTTTTCTTGAAATCAAAGCATATTTCCCTGCGGTGAGGAGCGTCCCCACAGCTCTGAAAGCTGTGGACAGAACCCCCGCGGGGTCTGAACTTTCACCAGCTGGTTGTCTCTGCTCTGACATGAAATGGAATCGATACGGCCGCCAAGCAGAAGCTCTGGCTTCAGGTTCACTTCCTCCTGGTCCACCTGGAGGAGGGGGAGGGGCTCACGCTGCTCCATCCAACCGGGACGCTCATGTGCACGCCGTGCATGCCGTGCACGCTCATCCAAGCAGCGACTTGAGTAATGAGTGGTTTTAGTGGAGGGGACAGCTCACCTTCTCAGCGAGCTCCTCAAGGAGACTTCTGATCATCGCTGTCAGCCTCTGATTTAACCGGAGACGAGCTCCGAACTGAAGCACAGTGTGTCGACGTTTCTGAAAGTGTGTGTCAATATTTCTGAGAGTGTGTATCGACGTTTCTGAGTGTGTGTTTCTGAGAGTGTGTGTTGTTGTTTCTCAGAGTGTGTATCGTTTCTGAGAGTGTGTATCATTTCTGAGAGTGTGTTTCTGAGAGTGTGTTATTTCTCAGAGTGTGTTGTTTCTCAGATTGCATGTTGTTTCTCAGAGTGTGTTGTTGTTTTTCAGAGTGATTTTCAATCTCTTTGGATCTGTTTTCAGTTATTTTGGACAAATCTTACATAATTCTGGACAATTTTTTACAAATTTTCAGACAAACATCAGTTATACGAGGAAACCAAACTGAATACAGAACAAACCAGCAGCATCTTGCTAACAATTTAGACCATCCATGACAACAAACCTGATAGGTTCTCTTTTAAAGCAGCAGATATGCGAGCGTAGTCTGTTGTTGGCTTTTAAACTCATGCCGACAGTAACTGAGCCCAAAAGTTCCCGTTCATCCATGTTTCAGCAGCAAATCACAGTCACAGAAATTCACCAAAATAAAACCGCTTGGAGGAGCTAGATCTGGTAAAAACACGAAAATCCTGATCCCCTCGAGGCAACAAAAACAGCCACGAGTTACTCAGCTGTGACAGGAATTCAGAAACCTTTCGGCTTAACTGCAGGCAGTGTTTACTCAGAATTAGTGATTGAGAGCAAAATAAAATGTACATTAGCAATAAAATATACGCAGCATTTATTAAAAACAGTAAAGTTGTTGGAGGATACGGTCACCATGGTGAAACATCTACAGCTGATGAGCAGAGTAGAGAGTGGGTAAAAATGTTAATAAAATATCTAAAGTTTTCTAATAATAGCAACAAATGTGGGAAATACAGAAAAACCTCTAAGTATTTAAATGTCTTTTATTTATTTTAAAAAGATTTTTGTCATTCTGAGTTCTCTCTCCTTCTTCATATTGTTCTGTCCCATAGATCAGAAAAAACGCCCAGAAACTGCTCCGAAATCAGATTTTTGGGCTCATTTTTCACGGAAATATGAAATGCTACTAATTTTCTTCTTACTTGGGACCATTTTTTATTCATTTTGAAAACTTTCTGAGCCAAAGTTTATATTATTATGGACAAATTTCATTTTTTGTTTGTTTAACATCTCTGGACAGTTGCAGGTTTTTGCAAATTTCATTTGTATTCACTCCGTTATTTATCTCTGTTATTTATACTGTATATATGTAAATAGATTGTTTCTTTAAGATTTGCTTGCACTGAAAAGGACAAGCTCTGCAATGTCATTATACATTGTATAATGGCAATAAAGAATATTCTATTCTATTCTATTCTAAAAAAAAACAATCTAATAATTCAAATCAAACTTTTGTTCTTTCCATTTGTCACTTCCATCATTCTGAGTCAGAAGACATTTCTTCGAAATTTTTGCATGTTTCAATGTTGATTTTGTATCTATTTTGTGTTGGTTTGTGTCTCTTTCAGGTCATTGTGTCTCTTTGCTGTGTTGTTGCATCGTTGTTCTTTGCGATTTCTTCGTGGCAGTTTTGCAAAGAAATTCAACTTTTTTTGCTTCTTAGAGTATGTGTCGCTGTTTCTGAGTGTGTGTCATTTATTAGAGAGAGTGTGTGTCGTGGTTTCAGTGTGTGTGTATCCAGGACTCCCCAACACCTCCCATCGCTGATAGATGGATAATGGACTTTCCTCCCGGTGTGTGTGTTTGTGTGTGAAGGCAGCATTTAGCAGCCAATCAATCACCGGCTGCCACTCGGCTAAGTGTGGGGAACGATGTCGGCAGAGGTGACACGCATGTGCATGAACGTGTGCGCACACACACACACACACACACACACACACACACACACACACACACACACACACACATACACACGTGCAGCAGCCTTCATGCATAAACATCAGAGCAAAACTTCAGTCAGCAGGTGGAGAAAAAGATCCAGAGGAGATTCTTTAAAGGAAAAAATCTGACCAAACTATTAAGCACAGAAACATGACCATTGAAGTAATTTTCAGACAACATTCCAGCCATGCTGTAAAGAATTCAAGTCATTTTTGTCAGTTTTAAACTTTTTACAGGCAGATTTTGAGTCATTTGAACAAGTCTCTAGTCAGATTTGGACTTTTTGAGCCATTTTGGACAGAATTCCAGTCATTTGGCACAATTTTTAATAATACTGGAGAAGATTTCTGCCATTTTGGGCAGATTATAAGTAATTTTGATCCAATTTTAGGTCATTTTGAACTAATTTTAGGTTATATTGAATAAACATTGACGAACTATAGGAAAATTCCAATCATTTATAACAAATCTGAGTTATTTGGACAAATTTCAAGCAATTCTGGACAAATCTCACATAACTTTGGACATATCTGAAGTAATTTTTGGACAACATTCCAGTCATGTTGGGAAAAAGGGTTAAAGAAACGAGTAAACTCTCTGCAGAAGAAGTCCTAATGACTCTCCGTCATTTTCTTATTGACCAGGTTCGTTCCCACATCATTATCTGGCCGTTATGCAGGCGTTGCCCCCAACATCGATTAATGATTCACCACCGGAGTGTTCCACCATTCATGGCTTCGTTTTCCTCTGAAAGCACTCTGAATGTTTGAGGAAGAGGATAATGACGCCATGTTGGATGAAGGCCTCTCATGATGACAAAGCGCATGAGGAATTCATCAAATGAAAATTTAAAAGGCTTACCTCTCCATCGCGGTGGGTATCGACTGACCTCACAGATGAATTCCTCCTTCATCACTATCGAGTGTGAGGCAGCAGCAGCCTTTTCCTGAATAATGACAGAGATGAAGTGAAGACAGAAGTCAGATATCCAATCCTCATGCAGCCCTGACAGCCACTTTTACACCAAATTAAAAGCAAGGATTCATAAGGAATGAAACTGAAGGCCATGGATCCTGATTTAGTGATACTGAGGTGAAAGAACATCAAGATGTCTCAGTTCTGACTGATAAATCTACGTTAACAGAGTGCTGTTATTTTAGACCTTTAGCCTGCAGACACTTCATTCACTATATTTCAATATATATTTGTAAAAGTCACATTCACCAGAATACTGGTCGACCAGATGAGTTCCAGTCTGCAGTAGCTGGAAGAAGAGGAATATTCCAGCAGAATGTCCACGAGGTTTTATACAACAGCAAAGTTAAACACAAATGTTCAAAATGACTTTCTAAAATTCCATAAAACTTGTTCACAATGACTCAAAACTTGTCCAGCATGGCTTCAACATGTTATAAATTACTGTAAATGTTCTAAAATTACTCAATATTTATCCAATATGACCTAAAATTGGTTCAAAATCACTCAAAATTTGCCCCAAAATGACAAAAATCTTGTTCAAAATTATAAAAATTTGTCCAAAATGACTCTAAATATCCAAATCTGACTGGAGGCTTGTTCAAATGACTCAAAATTTCCCTGAAAAAAAGTTTAAAATGGTCACTAATGACTCAAAATCTTTCCAACATGACTGGAATGTCCAAAAACTGCTTAAAATATGTTCAAAATTATGTGAGATTTGTCCAGAATCATTTGAAATTCGGCCAGTTCACTCAAATTTGTTCTGAATGACTGAAATTTTCCTAAAAATTACTCAATATGTATCTAATATGACCTTAAATTTGTTTAAAATGACCTAGAATTTGTTTCAAATTACTCAAAATCTGCCCACAATGACAAAAATCCTGTTCAAAATTATTAAAATGTGTCCTAAATGATACAAAATTTGTCCTAAATGACTGGAATTTATCTAAAATGACTCTTAAATGTCTTTAGAATGACTCAGATATTGTCCAAAATGACTTGTATTCGGTAGATTGGTAGCTAAGGGGGCAATTACTTTTCCACATAGGACAGCATTTTAAATTCAATAAATAAAGTCATCATCTAAAAGCTACATTCTGTGTTTTCTTGGGTTATCTTATATTAAAATTAGTTTGATGATGTGAAACATTTAGGTTGGAAAATAAAAGCTTTCTGCAGGGGGCAAATACTTCTCCCTGCAGGTGATGCAGGATTTACAGAACTTTACTGTCAGCTGGCTGATACTGAATACAAATGAAGCAGGTTTTTTTTTACTCTGGTGGTGATTTATTGGGAAACCTGAGGGGAAAGTGAGCTTTTCAACTCTCTGAAGACAGATGATGATGATGTGGAGGAAAATGAAGTCCCAGGTTAGTCGGTAAAGAAGTGAAGGAACCGACAGCAGATGGAAAAACAAATGAATCGCACCTCGGGGTTTAGACTGCTGACTCGAGGGACCCGGACTCGACTGTTAGAGCGGTTTATTACTGAGAGGTAAAGAAGTGGAGGAAAATTAAAAACAATACCCATGCAGGAAAAAGGGCTGCATGTTCTCGATGTGTGCTGGATTAACCCTCATGTCGTCCTGTGGGTCAAAATTGACCCGTTTGTGGAAAAAAAAAAACTTTTACAGTGAAACTTCTGATGTCCACATTTTCAACATTTTTGGGAAATCTTTGAACATTTTTGGTGGAAAAAAAAATGTTAACAATGTTTCTTAAGAACATTCGCATAAAAATCAACCAAAATCCAGAGAATTTCACTGGATTTTGGTTGATTTTTATGTGAATGTTCTTAAAGAAAATATTAGAAGTTTTACTGATATATATGGAATCACTTTAGATATTTTTAGGATTTTTTTGGAAGATTTTTACTCATTTTTTGGAAAATATTTACAAGAATTTTCTTGAAATTTGGGGGATTTTTATTATTTTTTAAAAATAAAACCTTTAAGGGAAACTTTTAAGGAATTATTAGAATTTTCTTCCTGAAGGTTTTACAAACTTTCAGAAATTTGGGGAAATTTTTTGCTGAATTTTTGGATTTTTTTCAGACAAGGAAACAATATTTTTTTGGTGCCTGTAAATGAGGACAACATGAGGGTTAAATACATTTAAATAGTCAATAGATGCAAAGAAAACAACATGCACGACTCTCTGACACTTTAGTTGAGCTGCTGCTTCAACTTTAGAATCAACAATCAAGAATATTCAGCAGGTTTCCTGGAAATCTTGCAGGGTTTTTGCCAAGTGTTTGTTTTTAGGCATTATTGATCAAGTAGCGGTGAAACAATTCACAAAATTCATGGTTTTTGGTTGCAGAGAAAACAAGAAAACTGCATAAAAAACATTTGTTCTTTAAGTTATTGCCAAAAAACAAACGACAAAGCAAAGGGACTGGCAGACAAGTGAATAACGGATAGACATGTATTTAACCAAGTAACATAAATAGAGAACTGAACTAGGGGGACAGAACTAAACCAAAACTACTAAAACTCTACAAGCAAACTCTATGATTACAAAAACAGAAGCCTACAAAACTGGACTGAATTAACAAAACTAAGCTAAGGAGGGGTACTCACAAGATGGGGGAACTGAAAACTGAGGGGAAAACAGGCTGGGGAAAATCGGTTGTCAGAAATGACTCAAAATCTGTCCAACATGACTGGAATGTCCAAGAATTACTCAATATTTATCCAATATTACCTTCAATTTGTTCAAAATTGCCTAAAATTGGATTAAAATGAATAAAAAATTTCTCAAAATGACAAAAATCTTGTTCAGAATTATTCATATGTGTCCCAAACGACTGGAATGTTGACCAAAATGTACTTAAAATCTGTCCAGAGTGATGTTAGATTTGTCCAGAGTCGCTGCAGAGCTGCAGCAGTGACTCATTAGATCTGAGTCTTTATTATTCATGTGTTCCAGCGTGATCCTCTGAGCGGGTTTGTCACGTGTTAACATGTAAATATGGTCATGTAAATAAGCTCAGCACATGCAGAATGTGTTAATTGGTGCTGATGAGTCACTGGGAGGGAGGAGCTGGTGAACGGATGAAGAATATTCAACAGCTTTGAAGCTCAGAGAGGAATTAAGTATTGATGAAGTGAAGCTGCAGTTATTCCAGTAAACCTGGATGGAATTCAGAGAGAGAACAAGTGGAGATGAAACATCTTCTAACAATAAACAGAAAAATATTTCTCACATTATTTTATCCATTCCTTCATCTCCTGCTGGTTTTTCCATTTTGCTCCCTGGATTCTTCGTCTCTTCCTTGTTATTCTTAAAAAGATATGATGATATTTCATTTATGTCATATTAAGTATTTAGTAGAAAGAATTATAGCATGGAGACACCTTTATAATAAGCTCTGCTGTTTTTACTTTATTATTATATATGTTTCACTAAAGGTTTGATGTTTGGAAACCTCAAAGTTCTGTCTTTTCTGCAGGTGATAAATTCTGTTTTAACACAGTCAACAGCTCTGTGCAATGCTAATGTTAGCTAGCTGGGAGTTATGATATATCTCATCTCACCTGAGAGGGATTATATATCTCATTTGGCCTGGGAGGGATTATATATCTCATCTCACCTGAGAGGGACTATATATCTCATCTCACCTGAGAGGGATTATATATCTCATCTGACCTGAGAGGGATTATATATCTCATCTGACCTGAGAGGGATTATATATCTCATCTGACCTGAGAGGGATTATATATCTCATCTGACCTGAGAGGGATTATATATCTCATCTGACCTGAGAGGGATTATATATCTCATCTGACCTGAGAATGATTATATATCTCATTTGGCCTGGGAACACTTCAAAGTCCTAAAGGAGGAGCTGGAAAAGGCTGCTGGTTAAATGGACACATGCACATTTTAAATGTATTTTCGAGATTGGTTTCATTTTTATTAATGATTCCAGTTCCTTTTGCTGCAGCATCTCGGGGGAAACAATAAGTGATTTATTCATATTTATGCATATTTTAAATAAATCTTTCAGGTGGAAAAACACCAAAAACTAAAACTAAAACTGAAACGGTTTTTCAGTTTCGGTCGCATGTTTTGGTGTGTTCCAAAGGCCTCGTGTTTCCTCTGAAAGCTGCTTCTAATTAAAGCAGAGCGATGGCTGCTTGTGACGGCAACACACAAACACACTGTAACACACTGTAACACACTGTAACAGCCCGTGGTCCTGACTATAATGAGTTCTTGTTGTGAGTGTGAGGCGCTAAATACCAACTGCAGTGAAGCTCTGCAGGGAAAAACAGATCAGAGCTTCATTTGGGTCACGGGTGTGATTCTACATGCATGTACAAATATAAAATAACTGACGGGGAGTTTAAGAGCTTCCTGACATCTGAATTTGATCCTTCCTGTTGTTGGTGCTGAACAGCAGATATCAGTTTCTAAAACTTCTGTGGTGGTTAATGAGATGCATATAGAAAAGAAACAAAAATGACAAAACTATACAAAAAAGAAACATAAAGATGCAAAAATGGCAGAAATATGTGAAAAATAATTAAAAACGATACAAAAACATGCAAAAATGGAATAAAAGCACAAAAATAAATGAGAAAATGTCCCGAAAAGATTCAAAAATGACAGAAATGTACAGATTTTTCCTTAAATTACCCAAAAAGTAGCAAAAATGACCAAAATGTACAAATAAAATCAAAAAATGACCCAAAAAGATCGAAACATGACAGTAATATACAAAAATAAATTCAAAAATCACCCAAAAAGACACAAAAATGGCAGAAATATTTTTATAAAAATTAAATATGATGCAAAAAGATGCAAAAAATGACAGAAATATACAAAAAAATCAAGAATTACACAAAACAATGTCTTCTATACCACAAATCACAAGAAAGAAAAAAGTCAAGTTGATTTTATGAGTTATTTCGCCGTTTTGTGAACACGACAACACGTCTTTAGTTTCTGAACTCTGCCGCTGCTCTGGAAGTTAATTGAAGCCGCCTGTCACTGATTTCATTACGGAGTTACAGAGCGTCACGGTCTGAAAACATTCATTAGGATCGGTTTCAGTGCCAGGCTTTTACTGCCACGTGTCATTTCAGGGAAATTCATTAGTATTGGTTCCAGTGGGGAGTTTTGGTTCTTCAAGGTCTAAACGCTTTTTCAGGGAAATTTCTATTCAAGATTTAAAACCCCAAAACACACCGGCCACCTCTCCCCTGCAGCAACACCACAGCTGGTCCTGAATGTAGTAAAACTTTACACATAAAACCACATATCAGTACTATTTAGTAGTCAGATACCAAGTTTAAAGTATTTATTAGTGTCAAAAGGGACAGAAACAGTCATATAGATGGCTCATTCCAACTGATACTGGTTTTAAAAAATCAGGGTAAATGCAGTGTTAGAGGGTAAATGTAGTGTTGGAGGGTAAATGTGGTGTTAGAGGGTAAATGTGGTGTTAGAGGGTAAATGTAGGGTTAGAGGGTAAATGTAGCTTTAGAGGGTAAATGTAGTGTTAGATGGTAAATGTAGTATAAGAGGGTAAATGTAGTGTTAGAGGGTAAATGGAGTATTAGAGGGTAAATGTGGTGTTAGAGGGTAAATGTAGGGTTAGAGGGTAAATGTAGTGTTAGAGGGTAAATGTAGTACTAGATGGTAAATGTAGTATAAGAGGGTAAATGTAGTGTTAGATGGTAAATGTAGTACTAGAGGGTAAATGTAGTGTTAGAGGGTAAATGGAGTATTAGAGGGTAAATGCGGTGTTAGAGGATAAATGCAGTGTTAGAGGGTAAATGTAGTACTAGAGGGTAGATGTAGTGTTAGAGGGTAAATGGAGTATTAGAGGGTAAATGTGGTGTTAGAGGGTAAATGTAGTATTAGAGGGTAAATGTGGTGTTAGATGGTAAATGTAGTGTTAGAAGGTAAACAGAGTATTAGAGGGTAAATGTGGTGTTAGAGGGTAAATGTAGTACTAGAGGGTAAATGTAGTATTAGAGGGTAAATGTAGTGTTAGAGGGTAAATGTAGTGTTAGAGGGTAAATTTAGTACTAGAGGGTAAATGTAGTATTAGAGGGTAAATGTAGTGTTAGAGGGTAAATGTAGTGTTAGAGGGTAAATGAAGTATTAGAGGGTAAATGTAGTGTTAGAGGGTAAATGTAGTGTTAGAGGGTAAATGAAGTGTTAGAGGGCAAATTAAGTATTAGAGGGTAAATGCAGTGTTTGAGGGTAAATATAGAGTTCAAGAGAAATTAGTTGTTAGCAGTTAAATCAACACTAGCAAAGAATATACCTTTATCGTATTACATCTAGTGCTAATTAGTTAATGCTACCATGCTAACACGCTAAGCTAAGATGGTAAATGTGCTCAATCAGGTTTTTATCACCTCCTCATTGCTGTCTTTGCTCTTGTGTTTCTTCTTTTCTGTTCTGGGCTGTGACCTTGGTTGTGTTTTCTCTGTGTGACTCAGCACTTTTCTAAAATACAATATTTACATGCTGATGACAACATTTCAGAACGTCACCTCCAGACCTCTCAGATCAGCTGCTCTAAAACTGTTTTCACCATCGATGCTGCTGCAGATCAGGACTTTTGCAGCTTCGTGTTTTAAATAAAAATCTAAAGACATACCTGTGTGGGTGCTCTTAATGGTCTAAATATTTTGGTATTTCATTCGTTTTACTTCAGAAATTAAGAGCAAGTTGTTGTTCTGTTTGTCTTGTTTCTTCAGTCTTTCATATTTAGTGATTTTATGCTTTTTTCTGGTTTCCTGTCTTGTTTTTGCACATATTTTTCCTGTTGTCTGTCTTTTAACATGAGCAGCACTTTGATCAACTCAATCTGCAATTAAAATAAATTAGATTTGAAAGGCAGTTCATGTCAGCAAGCAGAGAGCATTCTGGGAGTTAGTTCATGACCCTGAGTATCTTGGTTTAGCCATATTGTTTCTAATTCATGTCATGTTTATAATTTTGAACATTTTTGAAGTTGTTTTGGACAAATTTCAAGTCAGTGAAGCAGCCCTGATCCTCCACTGTCAGGACTATGCATTCACTGTGGCAGTCCTGGTCTTCTGGTCACACTTTGAGTCTTTTTTGACAATTTATATCTTTTGGACAGATTTTAAGTCACTTGAACAATTTTCAACTCATGGTGGATGAGATTTGAGTGATTTTGGACAAGTTTTAATTTGTTTTGGAAAATTTTTAAATCATTTGGACAAGTTTCTAGTCATTTTAAACACATTTTGTCTCATTTTGGACAAATGCCATGTGATTCAGGACAAATTTCAAGTCATTTTAGACATATTTTTTAGTCTCCGTGCTTCACTGTGGCAGTCCTGGTCAGGTGTGGGTGGGTTTCAAGTAATTCTGGATAAATTTCAAGTCCTTTTGGTCACAGTCTGAGCTATTTTGGATCATCTTTATCTCATTTTGTTCATTTGGACAAGTTTCTAGTCATTTCAAACACATTTTTGGTTAAATATTTAGTAATTTTGAGGAATTTTTGACTTGTTTTGGACACATTTTGAATACTTTTTGATCAAATTATATTTGAGCATTTTTTGACTTCTTCTGGACAATGTTTGAGTAATTCTGCACAATTTCATTTTTTTGATAAATTTTGAGTCTTTTTGGATGAGTTTTTGAGTCATTTTGGACAAACTTTGTTTAATCCTTGACTAATTTCACTTCTTTTTGAGTCATTAGTTGTTAAAAAATGACCTGAAAGTGCCTTTTTGTGCTTCCTCCATTGTGTGATATTGTTGAGCAGCTCTCAGTGTGAGGCCTTGGTCGGCACTGAGAACTCATAAATACTGCTCTTTCTACTTCTGACCACTCGCCATCCTTGGGTTAAGTAATTTTGCCAACGACCCGTGCAGAATCGGGAGGTAATGTGGGTCCAGAGTGTGTGAAGGAGACGTATTTTTCATCCCCCCCCTCCGTCTGTCTCTCTTTTCTGCCTTAATATTTCAAGGATTCTGTCTCACTCGCTGGCATTCAAGGCTGCCACTAAATTAAATGCTCTGCAGTGATATTAAAAGGTTATTCTGTGCTCTTCATACTGCAGCAGGAAGCAGCTCTGAACAGATTAAATTTACTGTTCAGTAAAGCACAAAGTAGACACATTTATAGGTTTGAATACAGTGAAATAAATACTGCTGGGTTTTAGCTGATCTTTTCTCTTATTATTGAGCTCTAAATGACTTTAAGGTCATCTTTACTGTCTTTATTATCACCGAGGGGCATTTTATCCCACTGTCACCTGAACACCACCCTGTAAAATGAAAATAAAATAAAATAGAATTAAATAGATTAAAATGGATTAAAATAATAAAATAATAATCAGTCATAGACAAAAAGATGACAAAATTAAAGAAAAAAATAAAAGAATAACACAACTTAAAATGAAATAGATTAAAATAAATAAAATGACATGAAGTCATAAAATAAAATTGAATAAAATAATACATTTATATAATATAAAATCACATAAAATAAAATGGAATAAAATAATAAATGTATATAATATAAAATCACATAAATTAAATAGATTTGAAATAAATAAAATATAAATAGATTAAAATAAACAAAATAATATAAATACATGCAAATAAAACAGATAAATACATTTATATAAAAATCACAAAAACTACAAAGGGTTAAAATAGATAAAATGACAAAAAAGTCATATAAAATAAATAAGTTAAAATAATATAAAATCACATCCAATAAAATATATTAACATACATAAAATAATTTAAACACGTGAAATAAAAATAGATTACAAATAAATACATTATTATAGTCACATAAAATTAAATGCATTAAAAATAAAATAAAATAACATCAAAATAGCTTAAAATAAATAAAATAGTATAAAATCACATAAAATAAAATAGATTAAAATAAATAAAATATAAAATCTCAGAGGAATAAGATTAATTAAAATAAATAAAATCACATAAAATAAATTAGATCAAAATATATAAAATCACATAAAAATCAATAGATTAACAAAGATAAAATTACAGTCACATAAAAAACGGATTAAAATAAATAAAATCACATAAAATCACATACAATTAAAAAGATAAAAGTAAACACAATATAAAATAACACAAAATTAACCAGATTAAAACAAATAAAATAATAGAAATTCAGACAATCTTGTTTTTAGTGTTTTGAATGGCAGGGAAACCAAAATCTTCATTTTTCAGTTTATTATTTTTGATGCTAAATGTTCTGAAACAGTAACAGAAAATGTTTAACTGATTAATTTAATACAGATACCTACATTTTATATTTCAACTTCTACCTGCTGCTCCTTTTTTATGAAATATTGACTGGAAAGCTAAAGACTGACAGCTAAAATGTTTCCGTCCCTTTTACTGTCGTCTTTGTACTAATGTCTGTGATTTCTTTTTTTCAAGAGAACAGGTCAAGAACGGTCTAGCAGTATTATAAATATATTCAATGCTCCTCTGTAGGTCTAGAAGTCCTTTTATTTTTTGGGTTTGTTGTACTACACGTCCTGTGAAGTCGAGTCTTTAAATAATGCAGAGAGTCTGAGGGTTACTTACGGCGTTTCTCTGCTGTTAATGGAGACGATGACATTTCCAACAGCAGGAAGCCGCCAGTCGGATCCAGAACGTCCCTGAAAGGAAAAAGGTGTTGGACTGAATTAATGTGAGGACAAAGAGGGACGGGAGGAAAGTAGAGGGATTAAATAGAGTCACAGAGAAACCAGTTCAGTCTTTATTGAGAGCCACAGGAGTCAGATAGCTGCAGGAACAACACAACCAAAGACTCTCATATATAATATATATGAATATGGATAATTCTGTTCCCCTTTCTGGTTGTTTTTTGTTAGATTTTGGTTGTTTTGTGTCGCATTTGAGACATTTTGTGTGTGATTTTAGTCATTCTGCATCACTTTGTGTTCATTTTGTCTGGTTCTGACCATTTCTTTGTTCCATTTTAGTTCTTTTCTGGATCAAACTGATAATTGCTTCTCTCTGTGTCTGGTTGATGTAGTTAAATTTTGGTCATTTTGTTACACGTGTGGATTGTTATGTATTTAGCTTTTCACGTTGTGCGTTTCAGAATGGCAAATTCCAAAATAACCTGAAAAAAAATGACCCAAATTTGTCCAAAATAAGGTAAGGGTTAGCCAAAGTGGCTCGAAAACTGACCAAATTGACAATAATGAGCAATTAATGGACCTTGAAAATGAAAAAAAAAATGAAAAATTTCCAAACCAGGCTGGTCCAGTGTCTCCATAAAATTCCTGTAAGTGTGTGTCTATGGATGGATCCATATTTCTACTAAAATACAGTCTTTGGTCGATATTTCTCCAACTGTTGAGGCTCTAACATCAGTAGAATCTGATGGGTTAAAGTTGGACCAGACAAGGTTCCAGTTTTTAGACATTTTGACATGAAATCTGTCCAAATATACTCAGATTTGTCACAAATGACTCAAAACTTGTCCAAAATGACTGAAATCTTTGCAAAAATCAAATGAAATTACTCCGAATTGTCCAAAAATGACAAAAATGAACAATTATAAAAGACGAAAAGTGCAAAACCTCCAATCCAGGCTGGCCTAGTGTCTCCATAAAGTTCCTGTTAGTGTATATCTACGGATGGATCCATATTTCTACTAAAAATTTCTACAATTTCTACTGTTTTCTTATTGTAAACAGGCAATTAATCACATTTTTCCCTTCTTAATGTTTTCATGTTGGCATTTATTCACTAATTAATCACACTGAAATAAACCAGTGAACACATCCACAGTTATCAGCAGATATTTCCTGTCAGTCTGTGATATTTTGGTTTCTCTGTTTTCCTGATTCATGGATGCTTTCAGGGCAGGATTTACAGGGTTGAACAGCTACTGAGCAGCTTCTCCCTCGTCTCTAGATAACCAATCAGCACCACGGAGGAGATATGGATCCACTTCCTCCACTGATGTCTGCATCATTTCATCCCACTGAATAGTTTATAGTTGCCACTTTAAACCCAACACAATGAAAAGGCATCTGCAGAGTCCCTGTTTGTTCATCCTTCGGTCATTTTGGACATTTTTATCAGTTTTGGACGAGATCTGACTAATTCTGGACACATTTCAACTCATTTTGGACAAATTTGAAGTAAATGTGGACAAATTTGAAGTCATTTGGGAAAAGATTTTATTCATTTATTCAAGTTCTGAGCCCTTTTGGAACATTTTTAACTAATTTCGGATCAATTCTGAGTTCAGTTTTGAATAGTTTTGGGCATTCTTTGTCTTTTGCTGGTCGCTTGTAACAAATCTGAACAAAATGTGGACAGATTTAAGTAATTCTTGACAAATTTTAGATTTTTTTTCGAAAATATGATAAATTTCCCATCATTTTGAACACATCTGAACATTTTTTTGGACATATTTTACGTAATTTTGGACAAATCTTGAGGCATTCTGGATAACTTTTGGAACAATTTGACAAATTTTCAGTAATTTTAGATCATTTTACCACATTTAGAGTAATTTCAAACAGCTCTGAGTAACACTGGACAATTTTAACGTTGCTCCGGACTGATCTCAAACCATTTTGGCCAAATTTGGAGTCATTTAAGACAATTTTTAACATGTTTTGGAAACATTTGGAGTCAATACTAGACAAATTTGGGTCATTTTGTTCAAAATTTCAGTCCTTTTCAGTGAGTTTCAAGTGATTTCAGACAAACCTAAATGCAGTTTGGACAGTTTTGAGATATTGTGGACATATTTTGAGGTTTTTGATATAAAAAATTCAGGCCCCAGCAGCAGCTAAAGTGAGTCCAGGAATCATCTTTTGAAGGGCAGATTTTCTCACCAAATTCACGTCTTACAGTCACAGATGTGTGTCTGAGGCCTTCAAAGCTCCTCCATTCAGCTAAAACGATGCAGATACTGCTCTGGAAATCTTCTGGATGCTGCAGAGGAAAGAAAAGTTACAGAACGGAGCTGAAGTTTGTGCATCTTTGTGCTGAAATGTTCTCCGACTATAAATCAATCCTCTGATTTAACCCTCGTGTCGTCCTGCGGGTCAAATTGACCCATTTTAAAGTTTGAAAATGTGGGGAAAAAATATTTTTACGTCCACAATTTCAACGTTTTTGGGAATTGTTTTAACATTTTTTGTTGGAAAAAAAAGAAATGTTATAAAAATGTTTCTTTAAGAACATTCACAAAAAATCAATAATAAATTTGTGAATGTCCTTAAGAAAATATTAGAAGTTTTACTGATATATATGGAATCACTTTAGATATTTTTAGGATTTTTTTTGGAAGGTTTTTATTCATTTTTTGATAATATGTACAAGAATTTTCTTGCCATATTTGGGGGATTTTTAAAAAAATAAAACTTTTAGAGAATTATTGGAATTTTCTTCCTGAAGGTTTTGCAAATTTTCAGAAATTTGGGGAATTTTTTTGCTGAATTTTTGGAATTTTTTCAGACAAGGAAACAATATTTTTTGTGCCTGTAAATGAGGACAACAGGAGGGTTAATGAATATATTCTGATCGGCACTGCAGCTCTTTAATGTTTTTATGTAATTTCGGAGGAGGGTGGTGGGATCGGAACAAAGCTCTGCTCTCCGTCTGCCAACATTCTGCTTTAATTCTGTTACATGAGCGAAGAGGAGCAAAGATGAACCTTCTTCTGGTGATCAGCTCCTCTCAACCTTAAATCCTCACCGCTGAGCCGTTATTTCTGCAGTTAAAAGTGTAAAATTATTGTTGCATTACATAAATTAATCATAATAATGACAGCTGTTGGCCATGTTGCAGGGGTGTCCAACATGAGGCCCGCGGGCCAAAAGCGGTCCAATCCAGAGGGTCCAATCCGGTCCAGTCCAGAGGGTCCAATCCGGTCCTCAAAGTGTAAAAATTCCAGAGAAGACATTAACTGCAGATTGTAAATTAGTAAAACTATACATTTAAAATCATTTCTAGACCATGACAAGTTGTTTAGATCATAAAGTAAAATACTAGATTGTTCATTGTTCTTTTGTAGTTTTGTGTCTCATTTTTGTAATATTTTGTCTTGTTTTTGTTGTTTTTTTACTGACTTTTGTCATTTGTCTCATGTTTTGGTCGTTTTATCTCCCTTGTGTTTTTTGTCTACTTTTTTGTTTCGTTTCATGGTTTTGTTAGTTTTTGTCCCATTTTTGTCGTTTGTCTCATTTTTTGTCATTATATTTCTCATTTTTGTAATATTTTGTCTCATTTTAGTTGTTATTTGTATTTTTTTGTCTGACTTTTGACATTTTTATCATAAAGTAAATTCCTACATCATTCAGTTCCAGATAGCTGTGACTAAATGTTGTGTTCCTTTGTAGACACTCTGTGATCTGGAAGTTACAATGTGGAAATGATAAATATTATTTATTTTTCTTCATAAACTTCAGGTTGTTCATAATGTTTTGTAAAAAGATAATTCCTTAAATGTGAAAATTTTAGCACTAAAACAAAGGAACCATGAGGAGTTGTGGTTACTTATAGGTTATTCTGCTGTGGTTTTACTGGTCCGGTCCACTGGAGATCAAACTGGACTGAATGTGGAACCTGGACTAAGATGAGTTTGACTCCCCTGCCATGTTGTCTTATATTTCCTGAAAATATGTGTAAAATACAGTATAAAAATAATGATTCTGAGTTAAGACAGCTTCTAATTACAGGTATTTTTAAGTATCAGTCATAAATATTCCAGGTATTTTAAGGCAGAAAAGAAGAAAAATATAAGTTCTAAAGTTAATTTCATGAACTGACCTCTACTTTAGTTTAGTTTTAAATCAACCAACACAGATTTTATTTATATTTAAAATGATTCTGGCAGCAGAAGTCCACAAATCAGTCCCAGGTTCAGCTTCATTTAGCAGCTTTTCTGAAGTTTTCAATCATGGTAAACGGTGAATTAAAGTGATTTTTTTTTAGAGGAAAACATGCCTTTGGGTTGTAGAGGACTAAAACACACACAGGTGCATATAAACAATACGACAAATCCATCATTCAGTCACTTTATTTCTGTTTAATGACGACAGGTTTGCTGGTTTGTGACTGTCTGCTTTTATAGCCTCATGGGTTTATCTGAGCTGATGAACTGATAGACTGACAGAGGACACTAATTACTCATTTCTGTTCTTATTAGCTGACCAGCCGGCTGCCAACATTCCACCTGTCAGCAGTCATATGTTCCAAAACAAGCAGTTTGTTCTCAGCCATGACATTTAAACCTCGTCTGTTTGAGCTTTTTTCTGGAAAAAAGAAATGTTAAAAATGTTTCTTTAAGAACATTCACATAAAAATCAACCAAAATCCAGCAAAATTCGCTGGATTTTGGTTGATTTTTATGTGAATATTCTTAAGAAAATATTAGAAGTTTTACTGATATATATGGAATCACTTTAGATATTTTAAGGATTTTTTGGAAGATTTTTACTCATTTTTTGAAAATATTTACAAGAATTTTCTTGCCAAATTTGGGGGATTTTTTTTTTTTTTTTAAATTAAACTTCCAAGGGAAACTTTTGAGGAATTATTGGAATTTTCTTCCTGAAGGTTTTGCAATTTTCAGAAATTCTGGGAATTTTTTTGCTGAATTTTGGGATTTTTTTCAGACAAGGAAACAATATTTTTTGGTGCCTGTAAATGAGGACGACAGGAGGGTTAATGGAGCTTAACTGAGCTAACCAGCCGTCCAGGCGACCGACTGCTGGATGCTCCTGTGTTCAACCAGATGTTGGCAGAAACATCCACAGCCCTCCTCTAATGCTCCTCACTGCCCCCCCTCTGCTGGGTTTTCTCATTTTCTTCCCCCTATCCCTCAGCTCCCACCCCGTGTCCTTAAAGAGTGGTCGGCGGGCTGCAGGATGGTAATTAAAGTCTGCAGTGATTGGAAATATATCCGCGCAGCATATCATTTTAATGCCAGGGCCCCTAATATGCCAAGATACTGGCTGTAATTGGATTTTGATTGGTTACTAATGAAGATGCACTTCCTGGGAGACAGACGTGACAAGTCATCTGTTTTACCCGCCGAGTGTCTGCAGAGGCACACACAAGTAGTTAGGAAAGTTCATCCCTGCTCGCACATACAGACGTGCACAGCTGCGATAATGCCTCGGCAGCACGGCAACGCCGGCTGAAAGCTGCATTAATCAAACAGGAAAAAAAAGATACACAGCAAACTAACAGACAGCAGTGAGTTTTTACAGAGAAACAGGATCATTTGTTGTGTTTCTGGTTGTCTAATAAAGTCCAACATTCTCCCCTTTAAGATCTGCTTCGGTTCCTACAAACTTCAGAGAAAAATCTGCAAAAATCGTTTCCAAAAACTGTAACACACGCAGCAACGAACTTAATATTACAACAAAATATTACAACAAAAACACTGCAAAGTAGTGAGATGTTTACATCTTCTATGGTTTTTCATGAGGTGGGACTCCTTAATGTTGAAAAACAACTGGAGATTTGTGTATTTTAAAGCTAACGACTGAACGACAAACAGTTGTGATAATAAACATTTACATTCTGTGTTGAAAAATAGACATGGAATACAGATACAACAACAACATCTAGTTCTCTATGAACATCTGGACCTCTATGAACACCTAGACCTCTATGAACATCTAGTCCTCTATGAACATCTAGACCTCTATGAACATCTAGTCCTCTATGAACATCTAGACCTCTATGAACACCTGGACCTCTATGAACACCTAGACCTCTATGAACACCTAGTCCTCTATGAACATCTAGACCTCTATGAACATCTGGACCTCGATGAACATCTAGACCTCTATGAACACCTAGACCTCTATGAACATCTAGACCTCTATGAACACCTAGACCTCTATGAACATCTAGACCTCTATGAACATCTAGACCTCTATGAACATCTAGACCTCTATGAACACCTAGACCTCTATGAACATCTAGACCTCTATGAACATCTAGACCTCTATGAACACCTAGACCTCTATGAACACCTAGACTTCTATGAACATCTGGACCTCTATGAACATCTAGACCTCTATGAACATCTGGACCGCTATGAACATCTGGACCTCTATGAACATCTGGACCTCTATGAACACCTAGACCTCTATGAACATCTGGACCTCTATGAACATCTAGACCTCTATGAACACCTAGACCTCTATGAACACCTAGACCTTTATGAACACCTAGACCTCTATGAACACCTAGACCTCTATGAACACCTAGACCTCTATGAACACCTAGACCTCTATGAACACCTAGACCTTTATGAACACCTAGACCTCTATGAACACCTAGACCTCTATGAACACCAGGTTCTGGTTCCTACCAATGAGTTCACATCAACATGTAGTCTAAATATCTAAAAACTGGAATCTTGTCTGTTGAGACTTTCCACACATCAGATTCTACTGATGCTAGAGCCTCAACAGTTGGTGAAATGTCGACCAAAGACTGGATTTTAGTAGAAATATGGATCCATCCATAGATAGACACTTACAGGAATCAACCTTGATTGGGAATTCTGCACTTTTTTTCCATATTCAAGAACTGATTACTAAAAATCTAGCCTCTATTGGATCCATTCAATCATTTAATCTGATGAAACAATTCTGTCTGAGTCCTCATCAAATTTTGTGGCTGTTGGGGTTTTATTTCTGGAGATAATGAACCACAAAAATGGCCTTCAATGTCTTATTTTTGTCTTTTAATTCTATCTTGTAATTTAAACTGTTCCATGGAGCTTCTAGAGCCTCCTCCTGCTGTGATTTCTGTTCCTATTTATGATTTAAATGTTTAAATCTGTTCTGCAGCTTCATGTACATGCAGAGAACATGCAATTATTGTCTTTTAAACCTTCATCTTGTTCCAGAGCAGCTCCATGAAGCAGATTATTCTCTCTGCTCTCAGATATCGCCTGTGTTTTACTACCAGGATTAAACTCAGCGAAGCGTTAAAAATGAGGAGAAAGTGTAACTACAGAGCTGCTGTTTAACATTCAGATTCACTTTTCCAGGAAGGTTTTTATCACCTGAACACGATTCACCTGTAATTTAGCTGAAATGTGGCACGGTAACAGATATCAGGTGGGTGTTTTACACACAGAAACCAAAATGAAAGCATCATTTTCAGATAATACGAGAACCAACAGGTGGAATTTATAGCAGCACAAATAAACATTTACAAGAACAGTCAGATATGTGTTTCCACGACGGATATTTATGTATATTTTTTTCAGTATTGTTTTAGAAAAAAGTTCAAGGAAACAGTAAAATGGCTAAATGTACAAACAAATACATAAATCAATAGACTATTAGAATACTGCTTTTATAAAGGCGTTAATGTGCATAATGGTGATATTTTAAATGAAAAATATTATTATTATTATCATTATTATTATTATTATTATTATTATTATTATTATCATTATTATTATTATTATTATTATTTTTATTGTAACAATTATTATTTTTAAATTTAAAAAAATATTTTTTTAAATATTATTTTACAAGTATTTTGCTTATATTTAAAAGAGGATTACAAAAATATTAACCATCCTTTTAACTGATATTTTACATATTTAAATAAATAAAATAATAAAAATACAGAGCAAAATTGTAAATAATGTCCTCATCAACAATCTGCAGTATTTATTTATTTATTCTACAGTATTGAATATGTAGAGACACATCTGAGGCTTTGGTTCCTCTAAAAAACCGTCTCAAACCGACTTTGACGCTCTGACTATTTGATACGTTCAAACCTCTTCAGATTCATCAAGTCGCTGATTTGGGAAACAAATTTTCAAAGCAGGCTGCTGCAGAATTATCCAATTATCCGTCGGTAAACAGAATCCTTCCTGGTTGCATGTTTGAGGACGTCTCTGCTGACATTTCATTAAGCGTTCATTGAAAATATCTGCCTCACGCATCAGGGGCTGGAAGAGCTGCAAACATCTCATTTTATCTCCTCACGCTGAGATTCTCAGGTTTTATTCTCAGAAATGCTCCCTGATTAGCCTCCATTCTCCATCCTCCTCCATCCTACTCCGTCCTCAATCATCCTCCATCCTCCTCCGTCGTCCTCCGTCCTCCTCAATCATCCTCCATCCTCCGTTCTCCATCCTCCTCCATCTTCCTCCATCCTCCTCCGTCCTCTACCCTCCATCATCCTCCATCCTTCATCCTCCGTCCTCCTCCTTCCTCCGTCATCCATTCTCCTCCGTCCTCCATCCTCCTCCGTCCTCCATCCTCCTCCGTCCTCAATCCTCCTCCGTCCTCCGTACTCCAGCCTCCTCCATCCTACGGCATCCATCCTCCAGCCTCCTCCGTCATCCGTCTTCCTCCATCCATCCTCCATCATCCGTCCTCCTCCGTCCTCCATCCTCCTCCGTCATCCGTCCTCCTCCATCCTCTGTCATCCATCCTCCGTCCTCCATCCTCCTCTGTCATCCATCCTCCACCGTCCTCCATCCTCCTCTGCCCTCCGTCCTCCATCCTCCTCCGTCATCCATCCTCCACCGTCCTCCATCCTCCTCTGCCCTCCGTCCTCCATCCTCCTCCGTCATCCATCCTCCACCGTCCTCCATCCTCCTCTGCCCTCCGTCCTCCATCCTCCTCCGTCATCCATCCTCCAGCCTCCTCCGTCCTGAATCCTCCTCTGTCCTCCTCCGTCCTCCGTCATCCATCCTCCTCCGTCCTCCTCCATCCTCCTCCGTCCCCCATCCTCCTCCGTCCTCCATCCTTTTCCATCCTCCGTCCTCCTCCGTCATCTGTCCTCCACCGTCCTCCATCCTCCTCCGTCCTCCTCCGTCATCCATCCTCCATCCTTTTCCGTCCTCCGTACTCCAGCCTCCTCCATCCTACGGCATCCATCCTCCAGCCTCCTCCGTCATCCGTCTTCCTCCATCCATCCTCCATCATCCGTCCTCCTCCGTCCTCCATCCTCCTCCGTCATCCGTCCTCCTCCATCCTCTGTCATCCATCCTCCGTCCTCCATCCTCCTCCGTCATCCATCCTCCACCGTCCTCCATCCTCCTCTGCCCTCCGTCCTCCATCCTCCTCCGTCATCCATCCTCCACCGTCCTCCTCCATCCTCCGTCCTCCTCTGTCCCCCATCCTCCTCCGTCCTCCTCCGTCCCCCATCCTCCTCCGTCCTCCATCCTTTTCCATCCTCCGTCCTCCTCCGTCATCTGTCCTCCACCGTCCTCCATCCTCCTCCGTCCTCCTCCGTCATCCATCCTCCATCCTTTTCCGTCCTCCATCCTCCATCCTCCTCCATCCTCCGTCATCCATCGTCCATCCTCCATCGTCCATCCTCCATCCTCCGTCCTCCCTCCTCCTCCGTCCTCCATCCTCCTCGTCCTCCATCCTCCTCCGTCCTCCTCCATCATCCATCCTCCAGCCTCCTCCATCCTCCATCCTCCTCCGTCTTCCATCCTCCATCCTCCTCCGTCCTCCATCCTCCTCCATCATCCATTCTCCAGCCTCCTCCGTCCTCCATCATCATCCTCCAGCCTCCTCCGTCCTCTGTCGTGAATCCTCCATTCTCCTCCATTCTCCTCCGTCATCCGTCCTCCATCCTCCTCCGTCATCCCTCCTCCTCCGTCATCCGTCCTCCTCCGTCCTTTGTCATCCGTCCTTCGTCATCCGTCCTCCATCCTTCTCCGTCCTCCGTCATCCATTGTCCTCCGTCCTCTGTCCTCCATCCTCCTCCGTCCTGAATCCTCCTCATCCTCTGTCCTCCTCCGTCATCCGTCCTCCATCCTTCTCCGTCATACATTCTCCGTCCTCCATCCTCCATCCCTCTCCGTCCTGCATCATCATCCTCCAGCCTCCTCCGTCCTCTGTCGTGAATCCTCCATTCTCCTCCATCCTCCTCCATCCTGAATCCTCCTCCATCCTCTGTCCTCCGTCATCCGTCCTCCATCCTTCTCCGTCCTCCGACATCCATCCTCCTCCGTCCTGTCCTCCTCCGTCCTCCATCCTCCATCCTCCTCCATCCTCCATTCTCCTCCGTCCTCCATCCTCCTCCGTCCTCCATCCTCCTCCGTCTGAATCCTCCTCCGTCGTCTGTCCTCCTCCGTCATCCATCCTCCAGCCTCCTCTGTCCTCCATCATCGTCCGTCATCCATCCTCCTCCGTCCTGAATCCTCCTCCATCCTCTGTCCTCCTCCGTCATCCGTCCTCCATCCTTCTCCGTCCTCCATCCTCCTCCATCCTCCTCCATCCTCTGTCCTCCTCCGTCATCCATCCTCCATCCTCCTCCGTCGTCCGTCCTTCATCCTCGATCCTCCCCCGTTCTCCGTCATCCATCGTCCAGCCTCCTCCGTCATCCATCCTCCAGCCTCCTCCGTTCTGAATCCTCCGTCCTCCGTCCCCCTTCCTCCTCCGTCCTCCATCCTTTTCCGTCCTCCATCCTCCGTCATCCGTCCTCCTCCATCATCCATCCTCCTCCATCCTCCTGCGTCATCCGTCCTCCTCCGTTTTCCATCCTCCATCATCCATCGTCCGTCCTCCATCCTTTTCCATCCTCCATCCTCCTCCGTCATCCGTCCTCCTCCGTCCTCCATCCTCCTCGTCCTCCATCCTCCTCCGTCCTCCTCCGTCCTCTGTCCTGAATCCTCCTCTGTCCTCCATCCTCCTCCGTCTTCCATCTTCCATCCTCCATCCTCCTCCGTCCTCCTCCGTCATCCGTCCTCCTCCGTCCTCTGTCATCCGTCCTCCATCCTTCTCCGTCATCCATCCTCCGTCCTCCATCCTCCTCCGTCCTTCGTCATCCATCCTCCATCCCTCTCCGTCCTCCATCCTCCTCTGTCCTGTCCTCCTCCGTCCTCCATCCTTCATCCTCCTCCGTCCTCCCTTCTCCTCTGTCCTCCATCCTCCTCCGTCCTGAATCCTCCTCCGTCCTCTGTCCTCCTCCGTCATCCATCCTCCATCCTCCTCCGTCATCTGTCCTTCGTCCTCCATCGTTCTCCATCCTCCCCCGTCCTCCGTCATCCATCGTCCAGCCTCCTCTGTCCTCCGTCATCCTCCGTCATCCATCCTCCATCCTCCTCCGTCCTCCGTCATCCATCCTCCGTCCCCCATCCTCCTCCGTCCTCCATCCTTTTCTGTCCTCCATCCTCCGTCATCCGTCCTCCTCCATCATCCATCCTCCACCGTCCTCCTCCGTCCTCCTCCGTCCTCCAGCCTCCTCCGTCCTCATCCTCCTCCGTCATCCGTCCTCCATCCTCCTCCGTCCTCCATCCTCCTCCGTCATCCATCCTCCAGCCTCCTCCGTCCTCCATCCTCCGTCCTCTGTCCTCCTCCGTCATCCGTCCTCCTCCGTCCTCCGTCATCCATCCTCCTCCGTCCTCCATCCTCCTCCGTCATCCATCCTCCATCTTCCTCAGTTCTCCGTCCTCTTCCGTCATCCGGCCTCATCCTACTCCGTCCTCCGTCATCCATCCTCCTCCGTCCTGTCCTCCTCCGTCCTCCATCCTCCTCTGTCATCTGTCCTTCGTCCTCCATCGTCCTCCATCCTCCCCCATCCTCCGTCATCCATCGTCCAGCCTCCTCCGTCATCCATCCTCCAGCCTCCTCCGTCCTGAATCCTCCGTCCTCCGTCCTCCTCCGTCATCTGTCCTTCTCCGTCCTCCATCATTCATCCTCCTCCGTCATCCGTCCTCCATCTTCCTCAGTCCTCCGTCCTCTTCCGTCATCTGTCCTCCATTCTCCTCCGTCCTCCATCCTCCTCCGTCATCCATCCTCCAGCCTCCTCCGTCCTCCTCCGTCATCCATCCTCCATCCTCCTCTGTCCTCCATCATCCATCCTCCGTCCCCCATCCTCCTCCGTCCTCCATCCTTTTCCGTCCTCCATCCTCCGTCATCCGTCCTCCTCCATCATTAATCCTCCTTCGTCCTCCATCGTCCTCCTCCGTCATACATCCTCCATTCTCCTCCGTCATCCATCCTCCATTCTTCTCCGTCATCCGTCCTCCAGCCTCCTCCGTCCTCCAGCCTCCTCCGTCCTCCAGCCTCCGTCCTCTGTCCTCCTCAGTCATCCATCCTCCTCTGTCCTCCACCGTCCTCCACTCTCCTCCGTCCTCCATCCTCCTCCGTCATCCATCCTCCATCCTCCTCCGTCCTCCATCCTCCGTCATCCATCCTCCATCCTCCTCCGTCCTCCATCCTCCTCCGTCATCCATCCTCCATCCTCCTCCGTCCTCCATCCTCCTCCGTCATCCGTCCTCCATCCTCCTCCGTCCACCAGCCTCCTCCGTCCTCCATCCTCTGTCCTCCTCCGTCATCCGTCCTCCGTCATCCATCCTCCTCCGTCCTCCATCCTCCTCCGTCATCCATCCTCCATCTTCCTCAGTCCTCCGTCCTCTTCCGTCATCCGTCCTTCTCCGTCCTCCATCATCCATCCTCCTCCGTCCTGTCCTCCTCCGTCCTCCATCCTCCATCCTCCATTCTCCTCCGTCATCCGTCCTTCATCCTCCATCGTCCTCCATCCTCCCCCGTTCTCCGTCATCTGTCCTCCATTCTCCTCTGCCCTCCATCATCCTCCGTCCTCCTCCATCATCCATCCTCCAGCCTCCTCCATCCTCCATCATCATCCTCCAGCCTCCTCCGTCCTCTGTCCTCCTCCGTCATCCATCCTCCACCGTCCTCCATCCTCCTCTTCCCTCCATCTTCCTCCATCCTCTGTCATCATCCTCCGTCCTCCATCCTCCACCGACATCCATCCTCCACCGTCCTCCATCCTCCTCTGCCCTCCGTCCTCCATCCTCCTCCGTCATCCATCCTCCAGCCTCCTCCGTCCTCCGTCATCCATCCTCCAGCCTCCTCCATCCTGAATCCTCCTCTGTCCTCCTCCGTCCTCCGTCATCCATCCTCCTCCGTCCTCCTCCATCCTCCGTCCTCCTCCGTCCCCCATCCTCCTCCGTCCTCCATCCTTTTCCATCCTCCGTCCTCCACCGTCCTCCTCCGTCCTCCAGCCTCCTCCGTCCTCCATCCTCCTCCGTCATCCATCCTCCTCCGTCCTCCATCCTCCTCCGTCATCCATCCTCCAGCCTCCTCCATCCTCCATCCTCCTCCGTCCACCAGCCTCCTCCGTCCTCCATCCTCCGTCCTCTGTCCTCCTCCGTCATCCGTCCTCCTCCGTCCTCCATCCTCCATTCTCCTCCGTCCTCCATCCTCCTCCGTCATCCATCCTCCTCCGTCCTCCATTCTCCTCCGTCCTCCATCCTCCTCCATCTGAATCCTCCTCCGTCCTCTGTCCTCCTCCGTCATCCATCCTCCAGCCTCCTCTGTCCTCCGTCATCCTCCGTCATCCATCCTCCTCCGTCCTCCGTCATCCATCCTCCGTCCCCCATCCTCCTCCGTCCTCCATCCTTTTCCGTCCTCCATCCTCCGTCCTCCTCCATCATCCATCCTCCTCCGTCCTCCACCGTCCTCCTCCGTCCTCCATCCTCCTCCGTCATCCATCCTCCAGCCTCCTCCGTCCTCCATCCTCCTCCGTCATCCGTCCACCAGCCTCCTCCTTCCTCCATCCTCCTCCGTCATCCATCCTCCATCTTCCTCATCCTCCATCCTCCTCCGTCATCCATCCTCCATCTTCCTCCATCCTCCATCCTCCTCCATCATCCGTCCACCTGCCTCCTCCGTCCTCCATCCTCCTCCGTCATCCATCCTCCATCTTTCTCATCCTCCATCCTCCTCCGTCATCCATCCTCCATCTTCCTCCATCCTCCATCCTCCTCCGTCATCCGTCCACCTGCCTCCTCCGTCCTCCATCCTCCTCCGTCATCCGTCCTCCATCCTCCTCCGTCCACCAGCCTTCTCCGTCCTCTGTCCTCCTCCGTCATCCATCCTTCTCCGTCATCCGTCCTCCATCCTCCTCCGTCCTCCTCTTTCAATCCAGACCTCGTTTCTTTAACCCAACGTCTCATTTACAGCCAGAACCAGCTCACAACATTTCTCCTCCTTCTATCCTTTTCTTCTTTTGTCCATCATGGACAATCCCTCTCACCCACTGCATGACACTGTGGGGTCTTTAAGCAGCTCCTTCAGCAGCAGACTGAGACATCCACCCTGCAAGAAAGAGCGCTATCGCAGGTCCTTCATCCCATCTGCTATAAGACTTTACAACATCAGCATCACTGGCTGATGTTAACATAAACTGGACTATATCATTACCACCCCAAACCATAAAATTTGCACAGACATTCTTGCACTGCACATCTTTGCACTTTTAAACTTTATTTTTATTTTTATTTTTTCTGTTAAAAATTTTGCCACCCTTGTATATATTGTAAATAAAACTGCTGTAACAATGTAAATTTCCCCTGGAGTGGGGAGAAATAAAGAACTTTATCTTATCTTATCTTATCTTTTAAACTTTCCTCATCAAACGTCGACCTTCTGTCAAATTTCCTCCTCAGTTACCGTCGATTATCTCCTTCGTTTTCCTCTCCATTCATTCTCTGCACCTTTTATTGTTTCTGTTTTAGAACATGTTCATTTCTGACCTTTTATCGGCACTGGGAAAAAAAAATTGTAAAAAATATGGAAAGGCAGCGACAGTGACAGAAAAAATCTGCTGACGAAAAGGTAGAATTTTGAAATATTTAAAACTGTGAAAGTGATGAAAATACAAGAAAAAATCTCTAAAAATGATGTGAGGTAGATGTAAATTTCATTGTGACACAGTGTAAAAGAATTTATAATGTATATTCTGTGATTTTACCGGGTATTATCTGGAATTTAATAAAGCAACAAAATCAATAAAATTACAGTTATGGAGATAATAATTATAAGATTGAAAATAACATTTATTATTTTAAAATCCTTAATATACAATTTTTTCATTCAAAAAAAGAGAAATGTCTCTAAAAATATTTTAAATACAGCAAAAAATTGTGTAATAATAATGATTATAATAATGCTAATTATTATTTTTTGTAGTATTATTTAAGAAAATAATAACAGCAATAATTATTTTTATTATTTTCTTCTTAAATTATTATTGTTGTTTTGTTGTTATTATTATTATTATTATTATTATTATTATTATTATCATCATCATCAGTATTAGTATTAGTTTTGGTATTGTGGTGGTGCTGAATAATTATTATGAATAATATTTAGATTTTTTGAATATTTAAATTATTATTCAAATATTGTAAATGGTTGAGTGATTTTTCAGTAAAAATATATTTTTTGATGTGGATATTATTCACAGTTTTTACCTGTTTTTTAAAATTATTATTTTGAGGTGCATTTTAATATATTTTCTGTTTGGTGCGGCTTGGCTCAGTGGGTAGAGTGGCCATCTTGTAACTGGAGGGTTACCGGTTAGATCCTGGCCTGGAGAGTTTATGTCGAGGTGTCCCTAAGCAAGACGTACGTGTTTTTTCTTTCAAACTGTGGCAAATATCTGTAAAATAATTGCGTTTTGCTCATCTAAATACAGTAAAAAAAATTATGTAAAATTGCATATTAACCGGTATTTTGTTCATTTGCTTTTTAAATTTTTTTTTTTTTACATGTAAGTTGATATATTTTTTTCAGATTTTACTGTACATAATTGTAATTTAGCAAAATATTTAAAATAACAAAAAATGCATAACAGTCGCTGCAAAAATGTTTTATTTATTTTTTATTTTATTTTATTTTATTTACAGCATGCTTAAATATCCTAAACATCCATCTAGTTTTTTATCTTCTGTTTTTGCTGCTGATATTTGACTGCTGGTGTCGGTCTGTGGGAGGTTGTGTGTGTTGGTAGTGTGTGTTTTGGTCCATGTGTGTTTGTTGGCACTCGGATGGCAGCCCATAAGGACAATAATCTGTTGGAGCATCTGTGTCTCAGATGGACTCTCAGGATTTCCCACCAGGCCTGCACACAAACATACACACTAAAACACACTCTATAACACACACTAACACACATTAACACACACTGGGCTAATCTCTGCTGAATTAAAACGCTCATGAGACGACGGAGCTGCTGCTGGAGACGTGTGAATAATTACTGCTGATGGTGGAAAACATGTTTAAAGCGATAAATAAAGTTAAATATCAAACAGACATTCTTGAAGCTTCACTTCGTCTCCTAGAAATCAATTTTTTTAAACTAAACTACAACAGGACAGAAGTTCTGAAGGTCATTTATTCAGGAAAATATGACTTATATCAAAAATAATGTAGTTTTTCTTTCAAAATATTCAATCTTAGAGTAAAATAACCACTTAGACCTTTTTTCCCTGAAATTAAAACGTCTTCCCACAAGCCTTTAAAGATGGTAACTGGAAGTTACAGTAAATGGAGACTAAAAAACCACATCGTGCATCAAAATTCTGACAATGGGCTTCCTCCATTAAACTCCAGAACACTTCAGCCACCAAATCTGATTACTGGGAGATGTAAAAAGGTTCAGGGCCGATTCAAGGCAAACCACAGACTTTTACGGCTGAGAGGAGTTTATTTTTTATATTAAGATACTGAAGAATGTGTCGGATAAATGAAGGAAACCAGTTGACGGTGTTTAATATAATTCATTTTTTAAATTTTAATCTAATGAATTCGTTTAAGAAACAGCTGTAACGCAGCAGAAAAACATAAATTCCATGTAATTTCTTGCAATTTTGCAACAGATTACTGCCCGTGCAGCCTCTTTTTTGCATGTCTTCACAGGTCTTTGCCTCGAACTTACTTTAGCAAAGTCTGCAGGTAGCGCTGATCTTTTCCAGTCAGAGGAAGGTCAGAAATATCCATTTATGCAAAGAAAACTCAACTGAATTTTGCTTTCAGTCAAGAGAAATAAGCTTAAAACGCCCAGAAAAGCTAAATATATACAAGATTTAACTGTGCAGATGTAGCCGGTCTGACCCATCGCCTCTGAAAACTGGAGGTTCTTTCACATCTGACTGTAGGACTAGTCAGGTTGAGGTAAGTGGAGTCACTGGGTAACTGGTCTACACTACTCTGTGCTTGTGTGCACCTAACATCCCTTATTCCACATTCCTCCTTTAACTGGTCCCTTATAGTCTTTCCCACCTCATGGGCAATATGTGTTATCAGATTACTTAATGCAGGGTCGGTTGTAGCTGAAGTGTCTGAAAGCATTTCACCGGGCCTAGAACTGGGAGCTATATGGTCAAGTATACGAGTGGAACAGAAAGCTGGTGAGCCTGTATTATTTTCACCTCGGACTGGTGTAAAAGGTAAACCACTAAGTAATCTCCCTCTACCGACTGAAGGATTGAAAGTATCAGTTGGAACTCTGTCCTCATTCATATTTCCAGTATCATATATCATTGTAATACTTTTGTTCAATAACAAACCGCACAGCAAGAAAAGAAAAATCTACTGAGATAACCAATTAGCTTAAAATGGTGAACAAAAAAAAAACAGTGTTAATCTCCTTATACAACTTATTCAGTACCAGGATGTAACTGAGGGCAACCTCCGGTGTCCAAGCTGGTGTTGATCCACTGCTCCAGGAATCACGACGAACCAGTCTGAACCAGTCTGAAGCAGCGTGGATCCGGTTCACGGCACCACTGTAGCCGGTCTGGCCCAACTCTCTGACCCTCTCTCTGCGTTGTGTGTGCGGGTGTGGGGAACGATGACAGCAGAGGACCACGTCGATGTAGCCAACGAATTTATTTTCTAGTGCAAATAAAATGCGTTAGATACAGCAATGATGCGGTCTCTCGCTAGCCGCTCTACTCCCAACGGGATCACAGGCCGTCTCGTATAACATAGTACACAAGCACAATATACATAAACATTAAGACAGAACTATGAAAAAGACTGAACAATATATACAAAAGACAAAGAAGAAGAGAGGGAGCTCACATACCTAGTGCAAATAAAATGCGTGTTAGATACAGCAATGATGCGGCATCTCGCTAGCCGCTCTGAAAAGGAGATACAAAAAGTCCTCACTACACCGCTGTACCTTACCAAAAACAACTGTATAAAACTCAAACAACAGACAAAAAATATGTAGAAATGACGCAGCAGATTTTAAGCCACATTCTAATTTTTTTCTCTGTATCTGAACCTACAACTGAGAGCGCTCTCTGTTCACTCACCTACTCCCAACGGGATCACGGGCCTCTGAGGAGATGAGCGCGAACACAGAGGAAGTGACGCGCAAAGGACAAAGGTCAAGTAAAAATTGTAAAAATAAAAGTCACAATGTCAAAATAAATTAAAGCTCCCAAACAAAAGAATTGATACACAATAATAATGACAAAAATGACAAAAGAAAATTAAATAACAATGTAAACAAAAACAAGGAGGGATTTTGAGTGAAATTAATAGTTATACTGATACACCTGTTACACAGACACAATGCATGATAACAATGAAATCAATTTAGTTTTGAAGAGGAAAAGTTGCTCAAAAAACTGTTTTCTTTGTTTTTTTAAAGTCATGTCTTACTTTTTGCAGCTGATTATCTATTTAAATGAAAGCTCAGTGGCTTAAAACGTGTTCAACTGACTTAAAGTCTGTCCAAAACGAGACAGAAATTGTGCAAAATGACTCAAACTGTGACCAGAAGACCAGGACTGCCACAGTGAATGCATAGTCCTGACAGTGAAGCACGGGGCCTTCTTCCCTGACTAGAAATTTGTGCAAAAACAAGTTCAAAATTGACCAAAAATTACTCAAAATGTGTTTGAAGTAACTACAAATTTGTCCAAATGACTTAAAAATTGTCCAAAACAAAATTAAAACTTGTCCAAAAGTCTTCATTTTTGCATCTGATTATCTATTTTAAAAAAGCTCATCATATTTTGAAGAAGCTTAGAGAGAAACATATAAATTTCATGTCATTTTTTGCAATTTTGCTACAGATTCGTGCCCCTTTGGCCCAGACCTGCACTGATCAAAAGCTGCTTTTCCACAACAGAATCCGAGCAGCAGACATGTTGCTCATACGAACAAACACACCCACATTCAGTAGCTGTTTAAAAAAAAAACTCTAAATTCTGGTGAAACAGACAAGAATCCCGGCGTAATGGGGTTGTAATCTCGTTTTTAATTAGCCCTTTCATAAGAATAGGTATGCAGATTGGGTTTCTGTGTCTTTTCAAGCCGAGATAACATCAAGAGCTCGATGTGGCGGAACACTCAAGGGTAACTTAAAAGCTTGAATAGACTGCATTATTCTGCTGACCGTCATGACCTTGCAGATGCAGAGATTCTTTGTGTGTGCGTCGCCGCATGTGTCGGCGAGTCTTATCGCCGTTTGCAGCCCGTTCTAATGAGCAGAGTTTGGACGGTGTGTACGTGGCTCTAAAGTCCTCCAAAATTCGCTGTATTTTGTCACCCGGCGAAAGGGATTATATCAAAGATCAAGCACAAACACAACAGCAGCGAGCGGCTCAGACACTTCAGGCAAATCCGTTGCATTAGACAGCGTTATTTGATGCATTCACACCGATGCAAAGTCGCTCCGTCTTGCTTTAGCTTCTTATTTCTGTCTGTTGCTGTTGGGAATAAAACCCTTCGACCCCCTCGGAGGTGGAAAGTGATGTACCGCACGTCAAACCCTTCGTTTATTTGAATCAGCCTCACAAAGTGCAATGTTCACTGCAGAGCTTCCGCTGCTGATTTTGACGTGTGAAAACCCAAACGGTGTAAAACTTGTTTTTTCTGGTCCACTGGCTCTGTTTGAACCGACTTAATTGGCTTTTGCCAGGGAGAAAGTTACACCCTGACAAGCTGATCATCATCTCTGAAACCAGAGGAGAGCGTCTCCGAGCCCAGAAAATCTGCCGTTTTTAGCCGTTAGCTGCAGAGCGCTAAGGGCGGCGGTGTCAGTCATTCAAGAGGTTTCAGTCTGGATGGAAATATCTCAATATTTACTGAGTACAGTGGAGCAGAAGGCTGGCACAGTGGTTCCTCCATGTTGTATTTCAAGAACTTGGTCGATGTTTAACTCTCTACAACACTTTCTGAAAATGCTGCAGAACTATTGTGGCCACAGACGGTGAACTAGTTTCACAATCTAGCTGTAAAAAAATAGATGAAATAAAGGTTGTTAATGGAAACTATGGTGCTAAACTTCCTGAAAGTTTGCTGAAGAACATGAGAAGAAGCCTGATGGCTGTTGGAGAACATTGTTTGGTCAGATGAAGAGTGGAGTCCAGATGTTTTGTGAGAACCTGACCAGGACTACCACAGTGGATTCAAAGTCCTGACAGTGAAGCATAGAGGTGGAAGTGTGATGATATGAGGCTGCATGAGGTCAAAAGGTGATCCAGGAAGATCAGTGAGAAACTAAAAATCAGTGAAGCACAGAGTCAGCAGTAATCAGGAGGTATAGAAGGAGTCATAGTACCACTAATCAGGAGGTCTAGAAGGAGTCATAGTACCACTAATCAGAGCTCCTAAAATGACTCTATGGACAGTGAACTATTTTTTATGTCCAGCTGAAAAACAGACAGCAGCTGCTTCAGACTCATGATTCCTACCTCGTCCAACATGACACGTACAAAATGACTGAACATTTTCTAAAATGAATCTAAATTTGTTTAAAATTAAGCAAAACCAATCCAAATCTTGTCTAAAATTACAAAAGTTTGGCCTAAATGGCAGAAAAGTTGTCCAAATGACTCAAAATATGTTTGAAATGACTAGAAACTTGTCCAAATGACTCAAAATTTGTCCAAAAGGAATTGAAATTTGTCAAGAACTATACAAGGTTTGTCCAAAATTAGTTTAAAAATTGTCCGAAATCACCCAAAACTCATCCAAAACATTCAAAAGTTGTCACGAAAAAATTACATCTGTACAGAATTACTCAAAATCTAAAAAAATTTGACAAAAAAATGACTCAAACTGTGACCAGAAGACCGGGACTGCCACAGTGAATGCATAGCCCTGACAGTGAAGCAAAAGACTCAAAATGTGTCCAAAACAATTAAAAAGTTGCTCAAAAATACCTAAAATTTCACCAAAGTGACTCAAAAAGTGTTTAGAATGACCAGAAACTTGTCCAAACATCTCTAAATTACTTCAGTGGCATTATAATTTCATAGTTTTCACTTCTCCTTCCGTTGAATATTGACAGTTTGCGACTCTTCTCTGCTGAATCAGTAAAACGTTCATGTTCCAACACACATTTTAAAACAACCTTGAGCAAAAGTTGAGCAAAGAGCGGATCAAGCAGAAGGTTTGTGGATGTTTTTCTCTCCGTTACTTGCAGGAACAAAATCAAATTTGCCGTCAGCTTTGGGGAATTGATTTATTTTCCTTCCACGGACTCGACGAAGACTGTGTTTTCAGGGATTAGAGGTGCCGGTCAAGGTCGTCCTGATTCATTTCACATCCACAAGTCCTCAGCTGGGATTTGAACCTGCAACCTCCCGCTGCAGAATAACAAGTCCAGGTAGCGGATTACAGCAGCAGAATACAAATGTGACTCTTTATCTGTTTGAGCTGCAGGAGATTATTACCACAAACTCATTATCGCCGCTTCGGGCCTCCATGGCTGCAGCTGCTATTACCTTCAGCCAGACGCCAGAAAAGACTCATTTACTGGAGTTTTATTACATTTCAGATAGAAGCAACTTATCTCTGCGTCTGTCCATCTGCCTTTATGAGCCGACCGGCAGATTACTTTATTATCTTTGAGTTTCATTTTCGATAGCTGCAACTTTATTATCGCGCCATCTCTCCTTCTCCTTAACAATTCCAAATTTTCTGTCTCCTGTATTTCTCTTTTATGGCTCCCGTCTCTCCGTTTCCCTTTTTAAAAAGATGTGACATTAGTGGGCTTTAATTGTCGACGGCCGGCAGCAGAGATGAATAGACCAAAAAAAAAGAGAAAAATTGTCTGCAAGAATGAGAAAACTGGAGAACGATAAGAAAAAAAGGCTGTCGGACAAAAGGAAACTGTGAAATTACATGAGGAGAAGATGAGATGGGTAATCAGAAGAATGACCACGAAGACTGAAGGATTTATTCTGAATTAACTCCATGAACTCTGAAGGTGAACTACTGCTGCAGACTCCTCACTTATCCAGCATTATATGTAATAAATGACTGGAAATTATCTATAATTACTCCAAATTTGCTCAAAATTACTCAAACCTTGTCCATAATTACTCAAATGTGTCTAAAATTACGCAAATTGACTTGAATTTTGTATAAAATGACTCAAAACTTGTCAAAAATTACTCCAAATAACTTCAAAATTACTCAAAACCCATACAAAATTATATAAAATGTGACCAAAATTATGTGAGATTTGTTCAGAACTACTCACAATTTGTACAAAACAAGTTAAAAATTGACCAGAAATTCTCTTTTTCTTCAGAATGACCAGTAGTTTGTCCAATGTGAATTGAATTTATCCTAAATAACTGGCAATTTTCTAAAATCACTAAATATTTATCAAAAAAATGGCTCCAGATTTGTTCACAATTGCTGAAATTATAGAGAAAATTACTTTACATCTCCCAAAAATGACACAAATGTGTCCTTGCCGATACAAAATTTGTCCAAAAAAGGTCTAGAATTACTCCAAATTTGTCCACCACCAGTTTATTATCGTTTAAAACAAGTCAGAAATTGTTCAGAATTTCTCTAAATTTGACCAAAGACGACTCAAAATGTGCTTGAAATGACTAGAAACTTATCCAAATGACTTAAAATATAGTTCTCATATAGTGAAATATTGCACATAAACGAAAACATTAAACGTTCTGCTGCAGCTTTATGCTGCACAAACTACTGAGAAAAGTAAAATGACAGAAATGATTGTAGTTCAGATGTAAATACTGGATGTTTCCACTCTTCATCTTCGGTGAAACCAAAGCGTCTGTTCAGATTGATGCCAGGAATCTGAGGTGACCTTTGACGACTCTCAGCTGGACCCAAACTAAACATACTTCAGTCAATCACGTTATTGATCCAGATATTGACTGACGTAATGAATGCTGCCACCTCCAACGATTACGCCTAATCGCTGCATTTCAACAGGTTTCTAAAGTCGCAGCCCGTTACCATGGAAACGTGATAAATCAAGGCCTGTAATCTGCTGCTATGGAGTGAAAAGAAGGAAGTTTGGATTGAGATCAGTAAAATGTATGATAAAGAACTACACTCATTTTTATGAGTTGAATTAAAAAGCCGGCGGTTTGTTGTAATCTGGGAGGACCAGTTAGGAGTTAACTGGACTGTAAAAACGGAGACATAGAAAAGGACCATTAAGGATGAGTCCAGATTATAAAACCATTTATGATCACATTTAAAGGCTCTTGTGTGGCTGCAGGATGTTCCAGAGGACGTTTCAGACATTACAATCCTTCTCTCGGATCATTTCTGCTCTCTGCTCTCAGTTCACTGGAAGCTCTGGGTGTTTGGAATAAAGAGAGAAAATCTGATCTACATCCTAAAATACTAAAATACCAACAGCTGCACCAAAAATAAATCCATTCTACCGCTCAGAGTGGGTCTTTTTTGAGGGAATGCAAGTCAGAAATTTGTGTTTATGAGTCACAAAGGTGTCTTTTATGCAGGAATAAATGAAACTGATGATTCTTTACATCTTAAAACCACCTTAGAGTTGTAAAGACATGTTATCTATAAAGAAATAGAAAAAAAACTGTAAGAATTGCAGGGCTGCACAGTGGTGTAGTGGTTAGCACTTTCGCCTTGCAGCTAGAAGATCCCTGGTTCACGTCCCGGCTTTCCCGGGATCTTTCTGCATGGAGTTTGCATGTTCTCCCTGTGCATGCGTGGGTTTTCTCCGGGTACTCCGGCTTCCTCCCACAGTCCAAAAATATGCTGAGGTTAATTGATTATTCTAAATTGCCCGTAGGTGTGAATGTGAGAGTGATTGTTTGTCTCTGTATGTAGCCCTGTGACAGACTGGTGACCTGTCTAGGGTGTCCCCTGCCTTCACCTGAGTCAGCTGGGATAGACTCCAGCCCCCCCATGACCCTAGTGAGGATTAAGCGGTGTATAGATAATGGATGTAAGAATTGCAAGTTTATAACTTTCCAGCAGTTATCTGTTAGAAAACTTCATCAAATGTGAATTTAAAATAGTATTATTTCATCAAAATGATGTTTTTCTTAGATCACTTTTAATCTTTAACTCTTTTATGCTTTCATACCTGCTCTTTACTACGTTAGTTTTTGTTTTTATTATTTGCTTTTATTTGTAAAATGTATTTTTTCCTAGACATCTTGTTTGAAAGTCCAAAACCAGAAGCTGTATGTGATTGTATTTACAGTGAAGCAGGGCCGACTGCTGTTGATGGAATAACTGAGACACAAAACAACAAAAGCAAAACAGAAAACAACAAAAATAAGACACAAAACAACATAAACAAGACAAAAATAAGACAGAAAATTGCATGACTGTGGTTGCAGTGAAGCAAACTGAGACCCAAAACAACAAAACAAGACATGAAATGACAAAAATAAGACAGAAAATTACAAAAATACGACACAAAAGGCAAAAACGAGGCGGAAAATGACAAAAACAAAACAGAAAACAACAAAAATAAGACACAAAATGCCAAATGTGTGATTGTATTTGCAGTGAAGCAGTCGACATTCACTAAAGAGGCAGACTGGTGTTGATGGAATAATTAAGACACAAAACGACAGAAACGAGACACAAAATGACAAAAATGAGACACAAAATAACAAAAATGAGACAGAAAACGTCAAAAACAAGACATGAAATGCCAAACGTGATTGTGTTGCAGTGAAGCAATTCCAATGAGGCAGACTGGTGTTGATGGAATAATTGGGGCCACATCTGGCCAGAATCCTGCAGAGTCCCAGTAAAAACCATCTCCAGGCTTCAGGCCAGCACAGGTGTTTCTGCTGCTTCTGCTTCTGCTGCTGCTGCTGCTGCTGCTGTTGCTTAAATAGAAATAACTTCACACACACACACACACCTCCACATGCAGCTGCTAACACAGAAATAACAAAGTGCAGTGCTAAGACCCCAGATTAGGATCAGCAGAAACAGAAAGTGAGCGCTGCTGCTACCAGTGGAGAAAGAACAAAAACAATTCTCCAGCAGGAAGTGATAGAGGAGCTCATTTCATGCCCTGCTGCTTAAGTTGTGGCATTCCTGTCAGCTGGCTGTGGAAATCACTCCGGCATCATATATCTGCCTCCATTCCAGAGTGGAGCTCACGCCAGGCAGCAGGAGGAAGAAAAAACAGAAAAAATAACACTTCCTGTTTGCTTCAAATGCAAAAAAAGCACATAAGCTGCCATATATCCCCCCCAAAAGCCTGTAATAAATCTATTTAAATAAAAAAAACTTTAAAATCATGAACTGATAAAGGAAAAATAGAAATGTAACTGTTCAGACACACATTTAAAAATTCTAAAAACAGCTTTAAATGATCAAAAATACAGCAAAATAGAATAAAATAAAATTGATTAAAAAAAATAGAAAACAGTACAATTTGGTTGAAGAGCAAAAAAAAAATCACAAAATTCCAACAAATTCAGAAAAACTGTGATAAAAGATGATAACAAATATGTATAAAATAAAATATACAAAAAGTATAAGAAAGAAATAAATAAAAAATGAAGAAAAATGCTGAACAAAACAGTTAGAGACAATTTAGACCAGAACTTAAAAAAATGTCAAATTATATTCATATTATTTACACCGTATGTTTTATTCTGCTTCATTTATTTTCTATTTTTACATCTATCTATTTTTTAAAATTTTTAATCACAGTTTTTCTCAATCTGTTTGATTTTTTTTCTATAATTTTATGATTTATAATAATTTAAATATAATTTTACTTCAATCAAACTGTACTGTTTTATTTTGTTTTAAATCAAATTGAATTTATTGTATTTTATTTTGCTGTATTTTGATCAATTAAAGAGGTTTGTTTGGTCGGGAATTTAAAAACATGTATCTGGACAGCTTCCCGTATGTAAAATAACTAACTTTCTACAATTTAATATGCATTTATGTTTTTTTTTGTAATTTAAAAGTAAATCTAATTAGTTTATTATTATTTATGTGGACTTTTACATTTACAATTTAATGGAAAATGACTCTAATACACTTTCTGTTCATTTAAAATGCAGAAAAATGTGAAAAATTTGTTGTAAATTAAAATCATCTCATCCTACACAGAGGTTTTTCAAAGTGTTTTACAGGAAAACGTAAAGAAAAAAAGTCCAGAAGAGGCAAATATCCCCCTAAAAAGCCTGTAATATATCAGCTGAAAAAAAAAGAAACTTTAAAATGAATAAACTGATGAAGGAAAATCTAAATACAGCTGTCCAGATACACGCTACAATCCCAAATCTGATCCAAAACTGATTAGAAAAATAGCACAATAAAATAAAATTAATCAAATTCGATTTTTAAAAAAAGTTTTATTAAAAAAAAGGTACAGACAAATTAAATGAAATTCTCAAAAATTTGCAAAAAAAAATTAAAACAGACTGAGAAAAACAGTAGCAAGAGGTAAAAATAAAAATGTAAAAGATAAAACATATAAAAGAATAGAAAATATAGATTAAAATTGCCAGACAAAAAGTTCAAATTAAAAGTCCCGACAGTATAGAGCAGACTTAATAATGTCAAATTTTATTTTTATTATGTATAAAGTATTTTTTCTCTCTCTCTATTTTTTTCTATACAAGTATTTGTATATATTTATTATTGAATCAGTCAGAATCGAGTTGCTGTTGGCTGTAAGAGTGAACACAACAGTCTTCATGCACTAAAACTTCTTGAAAATGACTCAGAACTCGTCCATAATTTATTTAAATGTGTTGAAAAATGACTCAAAATTTGTCCAAATTGACTTAAAAACTCTAAAATGTCTGAACGGTCAGCAGAACTCATCAAATGTTGCTGATGCAGAGAGAGTTTTCTCCCTGAAGGGGGCGGAGCCAGCGGCAGCTCAGCTACATTTCAAGCTGCAGACACTGATTTACCAGAACTGAAACCAGCTGTAGAGGAATTAACTGTATTTTCGGTGGTTTGAAATAAAAATATTCATCTTTGGAACATATTTAATATCTGTTAAAGAACAACTAGCATTTTATTTTATCGTTGGTGTTGGTTTTGTGGATCTCAGGCTGGTTTTTAACTCTGTGGAGCTCCTTCTGCCTCTTCACTGTTTGTGTGGGTTTGATGTTTTCATTCTGTCGTGTTTATTTCTTCTAATTCTCCGTCTGGATTGTTTCTGACTCGCTGTCGTGTTTCTTTCTGATCTCAGCAGGTTGAAATTAACTGTAATTGCAAATTGTTTTGCTTTCAACAGCCACCTAACATCTTTTATTTTCTCCCCAGGAACACGTTCCTCCTCCGCTGCAGAGCCGCTAGAAATGGTTTTTCCTGCGTTGTGTGGAGGTTCTCTAAAGATTACCGTCAGGAAAACTTGATCCTATTATTTTCTTCAGTTTATCTGTCTTTGCTCAGTGGGATAAAGTCGTCTGTTGTGTCGCCGCTCCTCGTTTTATCCCAGATTACTGCAGAAACACAACAAGGCTTTAACACATCTGAGCCGGCACATAAATAACACGCTTCTGACATGACGTTAGCGTGTAATGAACCACAGGAAGTCTCTCCGACTAAAATAACACGAGAGGGCTTAATAGTTTTCATATCCCGTCCTCAGTTGAGCTTTTTTATTGAAACATGTTTTAAAAAATGAGTTTCATTCCTCAGATTTATCCTAAATGACTGGAAATGTGTTAAAATTACTTCACATTTGTCCACAATGACTCAAATCTTGTCCTAATTTACTAAAATTTGTCATAAATGAGGCAAAAGTTGTTGTAAATGAGTCAGTACGGACAATTCTCACATGATTTTGGACATACTTTCAGATATTTTGGAAGAGTTTTCAGTCATTAATAAGTAATTCTAGACAAAATTTTTGACAAGATTTAATTCATTTTTGACTAATGCAAAGTAAATTTGGATGAGTTTTGAGTCTTTTTGAACACATTTTAGACAAATCTCACAATATTTTGAACATATTTTGAGACGAATTTTGGACGAATTGTGAGTAATCTTGCATTAATTTTCAAATCATTTTCAAAAGCTTTGAGTGCACAGAGACTGTTGTGTTCACTCTTACAGCCAACAGCAGAACATCTGGTTAACTTTTCTCATGATTCAGATATTTTAGAGCTTTCAAGTTCATTTTGGGCAAATCTTTGAATAATTATCTAATCCTTTTAGACTAATTTTGAGTCATTTTGGACAGTTTTCACATGATTTTGGACATATTTTAACACATTTTGGATGGGTTCTCAGTCATTAATCAGTAATTTTGGAAAAAAATTTCAGTTATTTGGGACAAGATTTAACAAATTTTTGATTAATGTAAAGTAAGTTTGGATTAGTATTGAGTCATTTAGACAAATACTGAATAATTCCAGTAAATTTCAAGTCCTTTAGTAATGAATGATGCTGGACAAGTTCATTTTGGACAAATTTGAAGTAATTTTGAACACATTTTTGATAATTTCTGAATGGTTTTTTCTGAAGGGTTATTTTCAACACATATGGATTATTTTGAATGAGTTTTGCATCATTTTGGACAATTTTTCAGGCCATTTACCATAAGTTTAAGTGCATGAAGACTGTTGTGTTCACTCTTGCAATCATCAGCAGAACATCTGGTGAGTTTTGCTCAAGGTTCAGATATTTTCAAGTCATTTTGAACACATTTAATACATTTTTTATGAATTTTGAATGATTTTGGATGAATTCTAAGTAATTTTCAAAATATTTAGATTATTTTGAGCAAGTTTTGAGCCATTATCTACAAATTTTGAGTCATTTCGAACATACTTTGATGAATTTTGGACAATTTTTTGAGTCATTCTGGACTAAATTGAATGGGCAAAGACTCTCACTGCTCACTCATGTAGAACACTGCAGAAGATTTAGTAAGTTTTGTTCGTGCTTCAGGCATTTTAGAGTTTAGCAGAAGCAGCTGTAGAAGGTAAACCTGGTGGACTGAGAAGCAGCTGTTAATTCTGACTATTTGTTAACCAGTTTCTACACAGACACTGAATAAAAACCTCCCTGGACCTTTATTACTCAACACGCATAACAAGAAATCTAGCACTGTTGTGTGATTTGGAGCTGTTTTCAGTGGAGAATTGTTGTGGTTTGCGTGGGTTTGACGTGATCTCAGCTTGTTGGCCGAGTGTCAGAAAGGCTTCAAACGCAGCTTGGAGACGCAATCAGAAAGTGTGTAATCTCCCAGCAGAACACAAAGGAGTGAATCATCGCATCTGATGCAGCCATGAATCACTTATAGTGGCTGATTGAGGAAAAAATAAAGAAAAAAAGCCTCACAAAGAGACGAGAGACTTGGTGGAGTTAAAGAAAGACTGTTTTGAGTTTCAATGCCGTTGAGTTTTCAATGCCAGCTCCAACTTTTACATCTAATAATTAAATAAAATACCTGCAGAAAGTATTTCACAGTGGAATGTGGCTTTTACCTTCTGCTTTATTTCTTCTACATTATTTCTTTTTGTGCTCATGTCTTTTATAAGGACCGATTATTTTCCCACCAGCAACAACCACAGAAACAAGATGGGAAAACGTCCATTGAGGACAAATAAAAATCAGTAAAACACGATAATCAGGAGACATGAACCTGACCAGGACCACCACAGGAGGCATCGTCCTGACAGTGAAGCATGGAGATGGGAGTGTGATGATATGGGCTAACTTTGGACAGATTTAGAGTCATTTTTGGTCAATTTTTAACCCTTTTCAGGCAAATTTTGAGTCATTTGCACAAGTCTCTAGTCAGATTTAGATGTTTTGAACCATTTCGGACATAATTCCAGTCATTTGGGACAAATTTTGTATATTTAAGGACAAATTTTAACAATTTTGAACAAGGTTTTTGTCATTTTGAGAGGATTTTGAATAATTTTGAACAAATTTTTGGTCATTTAGAACAAATTTTGAGTCATTTTGGGTAAATATTGAGTAGTTTTAGGAAAATTTCAGTCATTTAGAACCAATCTGAGCCATTTGAACAAATTTTAACCAATTCTGGATAAATCTTGCATCACTTTGGACATGTTTTGAGTAATTTTTGGACATTCCAGTCATGTTGGACAGATTTTGAGTCATTTTGGCAATTTAAAGCTTTTTTCAGGCAAAGTTTGAGTCATTTGAACAAGTCTCTAGTCAGATTTGGGCATTTTGAGTCATGTCATACATAATTCCACTTACTTAGGACCAATTTTAATAATTTTGGAAAAGGTTTTTGTCATTTTGGGCATATTTTGAGTCATTTTAAACAAATTTTAGGTCATTTTGGACAAATGTCACAAATGAACATATTTTGGGTAACTGTGGATGACTTTTAGGTAATTTAAGAATTTAAGAAGTCATTTAGGAAACGTTTTGGATAATTTAGGAGAAATATGAGTAATTTTGGACAATATCTGAGTCATTTTAAAGACATTCAAGGGTTATTTTAGAAAAATTCCAGTCATTTAGAACACATTTCAGTCATTTCAACAAATTTCAAGCAATTCTGGACAAATCTCACTTGAGTTTGGACATATTTTAAGTAATTTGTGGACAACATTCCAGTCATTGTGGACATTTTTGAGTCATTTAGGACTTTGTCATTTTGGACTAATTGTTATAAATTTGGACACGATTTTTGTAATTTGGGGCAGATTTTGTGTAATTTTAGGTCAAATTTTAGGTCATATTGGATAAATATTGAGTAATTTTTGAAAAAGTACAGTAATTTAGAACATATAGGAGTCATTTTGGAGAAATTATATTCATATAATGTCGTTCAAAATGACATACATTTTGTTCAAAGTTATTAAAATATGTAGTAAATGACACAAAATTTGTCCTAAATATCTGAAATTATGTCCAAAATGACTCAAAACATCCAAATATGTCTAGAGACTTGTTCAAAAGACTCAAAATTTGCTAGAAATTTTTTTTTTTTAAATGGTCAAAAATGACCTGAAATCCAGGGTGGGACTTGTTTGTGTGCTTTGTATCTTCGTCTTGCTTTGACAAACAACTGCCGTCCTTTGTCAAAGCAAGACGCCTAGAAGGAACATCAAGAGAAACCGAAGAAAGACATGAAAACTCTGACACAAGACGGGAGGGAGAGTCGGAGTGAAGGTGTTGGAGATAAAACAGAACAAGACGGAGGAACTGGAAATAAAAAGGTAATTCTCCTGGTGAGATTATGCAGCTGCTGTTATTGTCTGACTGAATCAAGGTGAGTCTGGATGTGTGAGGTTCAGCAGATACAGAAAACACTCTTCCTTTGCTAATCTGCAGAAATAATATGAGGAAGACTCAGGAATACAAAGGACTCGCTCCTCTTCTCTCAGTTTTTAGAGTAATATCCTGCTTGAAAGCTACAGACGTCCTGATTTGAATTATTTTTATTCATTATGCTGATACCGAGTCCCAATCTGGTACAGTTTGCCTCAATAATACACCCTTCAAGGACATTAAAGGTGTGACATTTGATTGGCGTTAAATGGTGCATTTAGCTGTTTGTACTCATGAAATATTGTTTAAAGTATGTAATTTGAAGCTGTGAATCGTCTGTTTAGTAACTTTATCAGAATAAAATGGAGATTATCGTATCAGAATTCAAATTTGATCTGCCTTCGTGCTAATTGTGTCTCTGAGAATCAAGTAAAACCACAGGATGGAAATGTACCTTTAAATTCTACTGTCAGCCAGATGCATGCTGATGGTGTAGACAGTGTACATGTATGTGTGTATACGGTCTACGTATATGTGTGTGTGTAGTCTATATATGTGTATACAGTGTACATGTGTGTGTACATATAATGTGTATAGTGCTTATGTGTGTTTTTATATAATGTGTACATGTATGCGTGTTTATGTGTGTGTGTAGATACTGCAGTTTTCCTTGCTGCAGTACTTTAACTTCCTCCTTCTTCTCCCTGAAATACACCTGGCTGGTGGGCTTCTGTGCTGCTGGTTTAATCACTCACTCACACACACACACACACACACTAACACTCATACACACTCTCACTCACTCACTCACTCACTCACTCACTCACTCACTCACTCACTCACTCACTCACTCACTCACTCACTCACTCACTCACTCACACACACACACACACACACACACACACACACACACACACACACACACACACACACACACACACACACACACACACACACACACACACACACACACACACACACACACACACACACACACACACACACACGGTGAAATGTCCTTTAACGCATCAGGGGTCTCTTCCTGTGTGTCAGACTGCTGCTCGCTGAAGCCTGCTGATTGAAAATAACGTTTATTTTACTTCCTGTGCTGCATTCAGGACAAACACTCTCTGGTTTGTTCCATCCACACCAACGTTTGCACCTTTTGTTCTGCAGGAATTAAAGCAGAACAGTTTATGAATCCTCCTGAATCCTGAAGTTTGATCCCACAGAGAGAAATCTGCTAAACTGCTTCTTGGCACGAAGAAAAAAAGAGGACAAAACACCCATTTATATCCACATGATACTGATTAAAAACAGTCAAAATAGCAGCTCTGACCTTCTGAACTCTTAAACAGTTTCTGTGGGTTCAAAATCCTGCACCTCTAGCATGGTTAGATGTTAAAAAAATCATATTTATTTTGTGTGTTGTGACAAAATTACGCCATAAATTATAAGTAACTAAGTTTTTAAGAAATCTAAGATGAATTTCTTAGTTTTATTTTACAAAAAAAGTCAAAAAATTGGTTCAATGTGTATAATATTTTAAAGGAATCCTCAAATTATTGATATTTAACCATTTTAATTCTTGCAGCCTTTGCAAACAAGGTTTTATTCACTAAAATGCAAAACTATTTACAAAGATGTTTCACCATGAAGGATGGATTTCCAACAACCTGCTCCTCTGTTCACTGTTTCTGAGTCATGCTGACTTTATTTTATTGATATTTTTATCAATTTGAACTAATTTTGAACCATTTAGCCAATTTTTGAGTTAATTAGAACAGATTTCCAGTACATTATGGTCACTTTTTCTCATTTTGTGTGTCATTGTGGTCATGTTGTCTCCTCATGTTGTCTGTGTTTTTCTATCTCCATGTTTCCTCTCCAGACTTTTCCTCTCTGCTCTGCTCATCATCAGTAGAAAGATGTTTCACCATGCTGAATGTATCGCCAACTGTTTCTGAACCATGCTGCATTTATTGAAGTTTTTATCATTCTCAACAAAATTTCAGCCATTTGACACATTTTTTGGTAATTTTGGACAATTTTACAATCATTTTTGGCAAATTTTATGTTATTGTCTCCTTTCTCTCATTTTTATTGTCATTTGTGTCATTTTGTGTGTCTTTGTGGTCACTTTGTCTGTCTTTGTGGTCACTTTGTCTCCTCATACTGTAGATTTTTCTGTAAATCTCTTATTTGCTTCCATACTTTTTCTCCTCTCTGTTCTGTTGAAACACAGCCTGCAGTTCAGCTGAAAATTTTCCACATTTTTGTTACATGACTGCTGGTCACAGCTGAGTCTATCATGTCTTCACAGTTGCGTCACAAAAAGCAACATTTTTTTAATTTTTCAAGGATTGTTTTTAAATGAGGCATGTAGAATTCTAATAGGGTTTGGAAGCAAAGCAGTCTGACCCACTTTCTGGAGTTTTTGAGAGAAATGGGTTGAAAGTTTTGTGTTTTTAAGCACCACTGTAATGCTACATTTAGGTTGTGGGTTGGACCACTTTACCACTACAGTCTGATCATAAAGTATTACAGAAATGACATAAAACTCAGCTCAGATTTTCTGTGGGTTAGACCATTCTGCTTCTTCTTCTTCTTTTCCTTTCAGCTTTCCACTTATTTGGAAGAAATATTACGGTTTAAAGCTAAGATTTGGTTAATTTTTCCTCTAATGACCTGCATGTCACAGATAAACAGATCAAAAACAGGAAGAAACTTGAAAATGCAACAAATTTTTACCTTTTCACAGATTCCAGCTTTGATAAATGGTGCAGTTTTGTCAATTTTTCAAAAGACAGCACGTCTTTCAAAGCCATCGGCAGATTTTGGAGTTCAAGTTTGCTGCTGATCCTCCACCAGACTTAAAAAACGATCAAGATCTGCAGCATTTTCAAATCTCAGAGCTCAAAATGTGACTGAGACAGACTTCCTCCTGCCACCATTCTTCTCTCCGAACCTCAAGGGCAGATTTCTGCTGGATTTGCCCCGACTTTGTGCCTGTAAACAAGCAGCCGGTCAGGCGACCAGCTGGCAGACTGTAAATGGAACAGAACGATGAGGAGGTTAGCGAAGCCGAGCAGAGGAAGGTAGACGCTGCATGGGGAGGAAAAACCAGAAATGCAAGGAAGTTCCTGAAAAATAAATGACAGAGTCGCTGCCACCGAGGTCATCTAACGTTTCACATTCACACTCTGATAATTTATTTTAGTATTTCTATTCTAGTTTTCTCCTTCTTCCTTCTTCTCCATCTTTTTCCTCCTCCTTTTTCTTCTTCTCTTCTACTGACGAATACAGGTGAGGAAGGATGTGAAGGTAATTCTCGTTGCATCTTGTCTGAGGAGTTTTCATCACATTTCTCCATCAGGAGCTCAGTTTTTTGAGTGTTTCCAGTATTTCCCTCTAACAGCCTTCAGCCCAGAGAGCTGAACTTTCTGCTGCTGAAACATGATGTTTTTCTTTCTCAGTACAAGTGAGTTTTGTCCCATAATGCAAAGCTGCGTCTCCGGTGACGGTTCATCTGCAAACCTTTGACTCGCGACTCCGGTGGAGAGTGTGTGAATCACCTCCCTTTGATAATCAGCCTGGGGATGTTTTTTGGACTCCAGACCTCAGCTTTTGATGGTCTGCTGGAGACACATTTCAGACGGACCACGGAGGATTGGATCGGCAGCTTTATTGACAGCACACATATTCATGTCATCCTGGAAACAATCTGCAGCCGTTCTTTCATCCTGCTCCGTATCTCTTTTGGCTTTTTGTTGAGGGTGGCGGCGGGCAGCGGTGAATCTCTCACAGCCTCTTCAGACAGTCCCAGTCCTCTGCAGCCCAGACGGATGTTTGCATAGCTGTGGTTGAACACGTTAACCTCACACTGGAAGCAGCTGGACGGGGCTCAGAGCATCTCTAATGTCTGCCTTAACATCCTGTTACATTTTAAACCTGTAATATTTACTGCAGTATTAATTTACTGCAATATTCCACCTGTAATATTGATCAGTTACTGCAGTATTTTAGCCTTAGTATTCATCATATCTGGCACTATTGTACCTGTGGTAATCATCGTTTACTGTAGTATTCAACCTGTAATATCAATCATTTATCTGCAGTATTTTACCTGTAGTATTCATCATTAAACGCAATGTTTCAGTTGTAGTATCCATAATTGGCTGATTGCTGTTTGGAGCATTAATAAGGTTAGATAACGGTTAGACGCAGGGGTGTGTGATGATAAATGTTCACATTCAACTCTACAGTCTCTACAAGTTTGCTTTGAAAATGTCAGCAAAATGAATTTTCTCAGATCAGAACATTTCTTCTGATGATTGAATGTAGAAACTGTTTTGTTTGTTTGTTTTTACTGCTGTAGTTTATGATAGACCAGACACTACTGGTGGTTTTATGGTTTCATATTACCAACCTTATTCTTCTTTCTCACCATTTTTTTCATGCTTTTGTGATTTTTCTGTCCTTTGTTTACATTTTTCACTGCAATATAAAGTCCTGCACCTCTGTGGAAACAGAACAGAACCTGCACCTGGGTCAGATTCTTACTGGCTAGGCTAACTAGCTGTTCAAGGAATGGTGAAAGTAAACATCTTTGTTATGGCAGGTTCAAAAAGGCTCAGGAGCAGGAAATGAGACTGCAGTCAGACTGACGTTTTAGCAATGCTTCATTTACAACAAGATGATTAATACAGGAACCGGAAATAGAACTCAAACTCAGGAATTAAACTAAACCAAGAAAACCAAAGACCATCTAGTGGTACGGAGGAAAACTACATGAGGATGAGAACTTAAACTACCATTAACCCACGTATGGTATAACCAATAGGAGAAGAACTGAAAATACAAAAAAAAAAAAAACTTAACCCAGCCTAGACTCTAATCCCGAACAAAGATCCCCAGACTAAAAATTACTTTATGCAAAGCATTAAACAAATAATATTAAGTACAGAACGCAGATGGTAATAATTCAACGTACAAAATGTTATACTAATAGTCTGGTGATACCAAGGCTTGGAAACTTACATGATGAGTAGGAATTCAGTCATTGACAACTGGCTTTTCTCAGCTCTCTCCCTTTTCAGGAACTCAACACATGGAAGGTTGTTGGCATCCAAGAGTTCATAGAAGGTAGGTATTTCTCCCACAGTGTTCCGTCCACATGAAGCCTGTGGTTTCCAGGATGAAGCTGGTGAGAGGTGGAATCCTCCATTAGAACACAATCCAAGGTAGAGTGGAGGACCAGCAGGCTAGAAGATTCCAGGACCAGCAGGCTAGAAGATCCCAGGACCAGCAGGCTAGAAGATCCCAGGACCAGCAGGCAGGAATCAGCTGCACTAAACATAGAAAACAGGATTAATAAAAGTCCAAAAGGCTGGTGGCAAAGACAGTTCTACTCCCTGTACTGACTGGAGATTAGACCATGGTCCAGCTTTGAATGAAGGCTGCAGTCTGCTTTTATGGAGACGCCCAGAGACCAACCACTCAGTTCCACCTGCAGCTCATCAGCTGATTATCCTGCAACACACCTGCTGCCTGCTTCACCATGAGCACACCTGGGAGAGAGAGAGAGAGAGAGAGAGAGAGAGAGAGAGAGCAGGGCCGAGCGAGGAGGAAGCACTACCACAACCCACTGCCTTAAACTGTGGCTGTCACACGTTGTCATCTTTATTAAAGCAACACCATATTTATGTTATTTCATACAAAACATGTCGGTAAAAGCAGAGTTCTGTTAGGAAAAGAAAGAAAATTTTTTATTTATTTTTATTTAATTTTTAAAAAGCTTTTATTTTGCACCTCAAAGTTTCTAACAACCATAAAACACGACATATGGAGCCTTTAATTGACGGTGGAGGACATTCATTAGAAATCATCAGCCTCGGCAGGACAACTGAAGGCTCCAGCAGGATGTGGACGATAAAGCCGGTCCTCTGGATGTAACCGGAGCTGAATTATGGTCACCGGTCCACATAAAAACAGGGGCTGGAACCTGACAATAGACTGTTTCCACTCCAGAGACGCTAATCCTCCCAACGGCTCTGAGCAGAAACAACCAAATAATCCAATCAGGACTCTGTTCAGCGTTAGCAGCCTCCTCTTCACCTGCTGCAGAATATTTACAACCAGCACAGGACCAGGTTCATTTCCTGTTCAGACACCGGTTTACTGTACGTCATATTTACAGGGGAGTGAAGAGAAGTTTTGTTTTTGTAGGAGTTTTGTGTCTGAAACTACTTCACACGTTTTAGTGCGTTACGAAGCTACAATAAAAAACTGTTAGCATGAAGTTAGCTCTGAACTGCCTGGATGATTTGTTCAAATGGTGGCAGTGAGGTTAAATTGATCCAGAAGGATGGTGTGTGTCATAAATAACTACATTACTGATAATCTAGAGCTACAGTTGTGCTCAGAAGTCTAAATGCTCTGGAAGAGTGAATAAAATGATGTCCTGATGAGTTCTGATGTCCACATTTTCACACACATTCACATAAAAATCAACCAAAATCCAACGAATTTCGCTAACCCTAACCCTAAACCAGAAACGAGACACAGAATGACAAAAACGAGATAAACAAGACAGAAAATTTCAAAAGCAAGACACATAGTGCCAAAAACGAGAGGCAAATTTAGAAAACTGAGACAGAAAGAGGCTAAAAAAAGAGATGACAAGAAACAAAATGGCTAAAAACAAGACAAAGATATGACAAAAATTAAATACAAATAACAAAAACGAGACACAAATGACAGCAAAAACGAGATGACTGAGACCAAAATAAGAAAAATGTGAACGTTTTCGGCTTTTTTTTTGCACTAAAACAAAGAGAAAAGCTCAGAGTTGTGTTATTTATAGGTTATTATGCTGTGATTTCACCGGTCCGGTTCACTAGAGATATGAGGCCCTAAAATAAGATGACTTTGACTCTCCTGATATAAACTAAGCGACCTGCAGCTCAGGAAACACGTCCATCGCTGTGATGTTCGGGTTAAACCAGGAACTGATGCAGCAGGTGTGATCTGTGGAGGAAACCGGTTTATTAGAGCTGATGGAGAGACAGGAATGAATCCTCCAGAGGAAGAGAAACTCTGTTTACTGAGAGGAAGCTGCAGAGAAACGCTTTGGGATTCATGCAACGTCCTGCTCCGTCTCAAACCCTGGATGCAGATGGGCTCTGAGGCCCAGATGAAGCCTGAAGTGAGTGTTTCTGAGCAGAGATTAAATCAGACGCTGCACCTGGAGAGTCTGAATCTAATCTAGCGCTGGTCGGACAGATGAACACGGAGCTCTGAGGCTTCTGTCATGTTAACAGCCGCCGCATGACGGATGACAGAGCTGCACGCTCGTTTTATAAAACCAATAACCCACATCGAGCCGGGCTGCATGGAAAATCTATCGGAGCCGAGGCGCCGCTGTCAGAACTGGCAAGGTTTAGGAGAGAACGCTGTAAAAAAATCCGTAAAACAGGTCAAAATGTGGCAGCAGAGGTGTCAGAAAAAACTGCAGTGTTTAAAAACTAAAATAATGACAAGTATCTGGTCACACATCACCCACTCAACACTAAGATTTTCCAGAATATGTTAGTCAAAAGTCATTAACTGTCAAAGAAGTCTTTGTCATGGTGCTCGTTGCTAGCTAAACCTAACACAATGTCCAAAAACTATAAAAATATTATCAAATTAATGACACATCTGGTCACACATTGTCCACTCAACACTGACGTTTTCCAAATTATGTTAGTTGGAGGGCATTAACTGTCACTGAAGTCTTTGTCATGGTGCCTGTTGCTAGATAGATGACCACAACATTCAAAAAAACTATAAAAATGGTGAAAATCATGACAAATATCTGGTCACATGTTGTTCATTCAAAGCTGTCGTAGTGAAGGATTTCTCCAAACACAACGTCCTGATGCACTTTGACAAAAGCTCCCAAACTTAAAACAATTTTCTCAACCAAGAATTTGCATTTGTTGAAACGAACTGAGCTCAGTGGCCAATATTTTCTGGGTTAGCCACAAAAACATGATATTTGTCGCAAAAAAATTCTTAGTTATAGTGTCCACTCCACTCTATCATAGTAAACTCAATATTTTCCCAAATATGTTAGTCAAAAGTCATTAACTGTCACAGAAGTCTTTGTCATGGTGCCCGTTGCTAGCTGGACCCCAGCAATGTTCAAAAAACCTGTAAAAATGGTGAAAATAATGACAAATATCTGGTCACACATCGTAAAAAATAATAATAATAATTTTGGATGTGGACTGTTTGTTTTTAATTTAATATTTTTTTCAATGTGATCTTCCTATATGTGATTTGACTACACAGAGAAAATATGTAAAATAAAAACAACAAAATAATTTAGCATTTTTAATCCTAAAAATACACCATCTTTCTTTCAAATGTTATTTACCATTTCTGCATATTTTTGGCGTTTCTTTGTTTGGCAGCTCTCAGTTAGATTGATACAATTTTTGTGATTCCAACTCCAAGAAAAACCTGCCGTTCAGCCGAAAAATCCCAGAATTTTTCCCACATGACTGTTGATTCCAACTGAGTGACAAATGGCTTTCCAGTTACGATGAAAAGTGCAGAATTTTGTGCTTTTTTGCAGGATCTGGTGAAAGGAAATTGTCAATTTTTTGTCAAATTTTGAAATGAAACATGTAGACTAAAGTGATTTCATTAAAATCCTATGGTTGCTTCAGTTTTTAGAGCTTCTGTGTCTTGAAAATGGTGTCATTTTGGTGATTTTTTTTTTTTTTAAAATCATAACATCTTTTAAAGTAGTTGGCAGGGTTTGGGTTAGGAGGATTAAAAGTCAGAATCGTTCACATAATTTTGACTTGTTTTTAAATGGCTATCCTGCAAATTTATACTTTTCTTCCCTGTAATTTTACTAGATATTATATGTAATTTAACATAACTGGGAAAATCTCTAAAATAACAGTACATTGTTCTAAAGATTACACCTAAAACCAGGTTAATTTTTTACAGTGTTCAGTGTTGCGATGATTCGCTGCAACAGTTTTAGGACTTTCTTTGTGTCGGCATACTTTAACTGAAATATGATTTCCATGTAGCGCAGCCCATTGTGGGTTATTGCTGTAATAATATCTTTACTGTGATTACAGCCGTGGCGGTGATTTAAGGCGGTATGCAGTGATTTAAGGCGGTATGCGGGGCGTCGGGACAACAAAGCCTCCACGGTGGGGCGTCCTCTGGGGATCTTTATGTAACCAGCACATGTGAAGCTTCGTCTGCAGATGAAGCAGGAACGACCGTAAACTAGATCCTCTGTAGCCAAAAGCATCCAATAAAAGACAAGGACAGGAGTTTAACGAGACTCATTAGCGTGATTTGACCTGTCAGACGGCCTGATTGGTGTCTTCTAGAGGCTGGTGAACACAGGAAACTAATAATCTGGAGTTAAAAAGCTCACTGGGTTTCCATTTACACCCATTTATATCACATAGGAACATAAACACTCGTGTGAGAAATGTAATGTCTTATGAAAAGGGGTTGTCTTTATGTTCTAGATCTTTATGGCGAAGCATAAAATCAGAGACGAGCTACAGGATCCCAACACATCCTAATAAATCCTTATGAGATTCTGTGTAAATGTAGAAACTCCTGGATTCCATTCCCACTAAAGACAATAACCTTTTACAAGGTCGAGACGCGTTCTTATTCACCGACAGTCATATTACTCTGCATGACTGAAAGAGAAGCCGAGGCTGCCGGGACTGTTTTAAATACAAAGAGGGTTTCTGCAGAGAGAAGGCGACTGGTTTTACAGATTCAGAAATCATACCAGTAAATTAAACAGCTCTAATAGAATTCCTCATTGCACTGGCTGGAGAATGATTTCCACGTTTGGAGTCTAAAACACATGAATTTAATGGATGGCAATGTCGAGTTTGACAAGGAAAAATGTCAAGATATGAAACAAACTGCCTTTCTTAAGACTGTTTTGTGCACATTGAGGAAGATGGAAACCTCAACATTGAACCATAAACCTGCTGTTAGATTCCCAAAACCCACTGAAACATGAACTGAAGGTCATCAGAACCTTAAAGATGAGAAAACTCACGACTATACCAACCTGGCCTCCATGAATCTAGCAAAGAAACAGCGGCGCTGCATCAAATCAAGAATTAAAGAAGAGCAAACAGCTAGAATGTTTGGGAAACGTGCAAAAATCTCTCCAAACACATCATCCTGTTACACTTCAGATAAGGAACTCAAGTTTTAAATAATTTCCTCAACCAAGAATTTGCATTTGTTGAAACAAATTGAGTACAATTGCTCCTATTTTGCATGTTAATGTAGCTACTTTCAGCTATGGAAGCATACTATTTCTAACTATGTTATTTGATAGTCATTAATCATCACAGAAGCCTTTGTCATGGTGCCCGTTGGCAGCTAAACCTCCATATGAACCGCCCGCAATCAAGAACGTCACACAAAACAACAAACAAAATTACAAAAATGAGACACAAGCAGAAAAACTACATGCAAAATAAGAAACAAAACGGCTACAGCGAGACACTCAGGATCATTAACCACTACAGAAGTCTTTGTCATGGTGCCTGTTGCTAGCTAAACTCCCACAATGCTCTCTGCTTGCCGACGTGAATGATCTGTAGTCCACAATGACACAAACAAAACGGCTACAGCGAGACACTCAGGATCCCAAAATCAAACTCCAAAATGACCAAAAAGTCACAAACTTTCCAGTTGCAACAAGGAAGAGTAAATTTAGTGTTTTTTACACAATATGATTTCATTTTAAGATATATTCAAATGATACATGTCAAATAGCTTAATTAAGTTGAAATATTACACCTTCAAACTTAGATTTAGAGCTTTCTTTGTGAAGGAACATTGTGCCACAGATGAGTAGTTTAAGGAGCTTCAAGAAGTCGAAGATGTCATGATTCTGGAGCCACTGAACTCTTCAGACCAGTATGACCTGGATGACTGTAAATATACAAATCTATTATTATATCTGACATTTAATTTGGTGGCTGAACTCTCTTCTATTAAACTAAACTTAATAAAACTAAACACATAAACAGAACTAAAAGTGGTTCTGAGATGATCTACTGACCTGAGGAGAGTCATTCAGTTTAACCGTCTATAACCCAACACCGACATCTGATCTTCGTTTAAAGCCTGAAAGGAAACATCTTCTGGCTGGAGGTGAACTCTGGGCTAAGAGCAACATAAACCACCAACTTAGCGTCATACCAGCGAACCCAGAGGACAAAGTGCCCCCTAGAGAAAAGACAACCTTTAACCTCCACCATGACGGCCACAGGAAGTCACAGGAAGTCCAAACTTCATCCTAAAACCGCCTTCTAGATGCCTTCAGCTGGATTTCACAGGACATTATGTTTCTAATATGAGGAGGAAAACGTCTCATTAAAGCAGGTTTATGTTGTTACTGTTCAAGGAAAAGTTGATTTACTGTACAAACTTTAAATACCAGAAGCCAGCTATGGAAATAATGTGAAGTAGAATCCATTGGAAAGGTTTTTATTTTATTTATTTACAAACCATTTATGAATGTACTAATATGCTCTTAAGCTACACATAAATACATTAATACTGTAGTGAGTTTACTTCTTTCCCTGTTTTACGGCTTCTTGTGATATAAACTTCAACACATTAACTGCATAAACGCTTCAAGCCACTTCTACATGATCCAAACATCACATCTGTGGATTTCAGGTTGTAAAGCTCGTTGTTGAATTTAGGTTTGAAACTCAGTAGCAGCTTTCAGGATCAGGTTTCAGCTCAAAGCGACACCTCGGTTGTTGATTTAACCCTAAAAAATCGTTTCTGTCCATCAAAGTTACTCATTTAGAAGTTTCTCTCCAAAAAAATAAACATTTTTTTCTCTTTTTAAAAAGGCTTAGATGGAACTCTACACAGTTTCTTCCTCTAGAAAGCAAACATCTGTGTATTGATTTCTGATTTTGGTCATGATATCTCCTCCAGCATCTAAAAAATTTTAACAAGGTACAAGAATCAGTGTTTCTTTAATCATCACAATCTTTTTCTAACTTTAACTAAGCAGTTTTTACACTCTAACCAGAATAAAAAGAAGACGTGTCAGTAATTAAACTGAGATATAATAGTATTAATACATTTATAGCTCCTTAGTCGTAACATATTGTATAAATAGTACAAAAACCTCTGCAGTTTTATAGTTTTTACTGATTTATTTAGCAGTTTTTCCATATTTCTCTAAATACACCAAAATATCAACAAAATAACCTGAAAAATACACTATAAATGTAAATGTTTAATGTAAAATAATGTCAAAAAGTGTCAATAACCATGAAAAGCCAATTTGTGAGAAACATTTTGGCATATTTGATAAATGAAACAGTTAATTTCATGTTTAATATTTTAAATATATTATTATATTAGGTGGTAATAATAATAACAAAGAAGAAGCAGAAGAAGGAGAAGGAGAAGAGGAAGAAGAAAAAGAAGAAAATCAGAGGTTTCCGTAATTAATAAAAAAACAAAGATGTTGGATCTGTAATTCTACATGGATTTTGTTTGTTAAATAAGAGATATGTTGGATCATTGCAGACGTTTTCATGACTACAATGTGTTTTCTTTAGTGTATGATATCTATAAGAATAGGTAGAGTATTTTTATTATTACATTGTTTTTAATTTCATAGTTTTTACAAATGGAAATATCCTAAATTAAACATTAAAATTTCTTTTTAAATACTCACCTTTTTAAAAGGTTAGGTGTACTTTCATTGATGAGATAATTTTATTTTTCTGTTATTCTGTAGTGATTTTTGTACAAATTTCATGTATTTTTAAACAGTTCAGTTCAGTTTTTAGTTCCTTTTACCCTCACAGTGTTTTACCATTATATTCTGAGAGAGTTTTAACGTCTAACTGGATGACTTCTGAGGATCCTTCTTGGATCATCAGCATGAAAACACTCGACATCCTGTTTTATTTTTCTAATCCTGTGTCTGTGAATATTCCTCTTAGGGTTTAATCTGCAGCAGATAAGCGTCCGTCCGTCCGTTTGTTCCTGTGATCTCTGCAGACCTGGACGTGTGAACGAGGAGGATTTTCACACCTCTTCCTGTCTTTATTCCACATCTCTTCTTCTCTTTTCATGTCTGCTCTCCAGCGTCACTTCATTTTCTGCCCTTTGTTCTGCGTCCATCAGCTTCTGACAGCTGCCGCTCAGCATCACGCAGGTAGGTTGCCATGACGACACGCATGTGTGATCAAATATTAAAGAATTCGCTTCTTCGGTTTTTTTCCTATTATTATTATTTATTAAAATGATGGTAAAACAGCGAGGCCTGACTGATAATTTATTATTTCTTGTATTTATTTCAGCATCATTTCAAAAAACAACGATCCATTAATTAACTCAAGATGTTTGAATAAATAACTATTTTACAGCAGTGGCTCCCTGCTGTCATCATATTTACATATAATTCTCTAATTTTACATTTTGTTGTTAACTTCTAGCTTCTCATCTTCAATCTTGTTCTTCAATTTTTAAACTGCCTACTTCTTTTGTTTGATTTACGTGCTAATAGAGCTAATTATTCATTGAATTTATTATCATTTCTACTATTTATTTTCATTGACTGCTCTGCTTTGTCTTCTTCTGTCCTGCTTGATTGTCTGTGTTTGCATGTTCTGATTGTCAAAGAATCTTGTGAACGTTGTTTTTAAGGCTGCTATATAAACAAAGTATTATTATTATTATTACTATTAATAATTGTACATCTTATTTTTGTCATATTGTTTCTGTCTTGTTTGTGGAATTCTAGTTTTTATTTTGCTTCTCAGTCATTTAATTTTTGCTGTTTGCATCTCCTTTTTGTGATTTTGTGTCTCATTCATCTCGTTTGTTACATTTTGAATTTTTTTTCTTGTCATTTTAGGTCTTGTTTTTGTAGTTCTTCATCTGGTTTTTGTTGTTTCAGAAACCATTTGTATAATTTTTGTCATTTTGTGTATCATTTTGAACTTTAGCTACCTAGGGGCACCATGACAAAGACTTCTGGGACAGTTAATGACCCTGAGTGTCTTGGTTTAGTCATTTTTGTCCTGTTCATCACATTTTCATCTATATCTTTGATTATTTTGTGTCTTCTTTTGTGATTCTGTCTCTTTGTTCTGTAATTTGTAGTCCTGTTTATGTTTATTATCTTAGAAATTTTTTGTCTGTCTTGTATTTGGAATTGCGTCTTGCTCATCTTGTCTTTGTCATTTCCACCTCATTTTGTCATTTTATGTCTCATCCATCTTGCTTGCTTCATTTTGAATCTATTGTTTTTGTCACACCATGACAAAGACTTCTGTGATGGTTAATGACCCTGGGTGTCTTGCCATGCTTTCCTTGTTTGTCTCATTTTTGTTGTGTTATATCTGTCTTTGTCATTTTGTGTCTTGCTTTAGCCAATTTGTTTCTTGTTCATCTAATTTTTTTGTCTTGTTTTTGTGATTCTGTCCATTTTGCTGGTAGATTTGTTTATGTAATTTCAGTCTTTCTTTTGGTCTCATTTTGTTATGATCTGTCTGTCTTGTTTTTAGTTTGTTTCTCGCTCATCTAATTTATGTCATTTCGGGTCTCGTTTTTGTGAAGCTGTGTCTTGTTTTTGTCATTTTGTGTGTCATTTTGGACTGCGGGCAGTTCATGTTGGCAGGCAGAGAGCATTATGGGAGTTTAGCTAGCAACGGGCACCATGACAAAGACTTCTTAGGAAATTAATGATCCTGAGTGTCTTGATTTAGCCATCTTGTTATGTCTTGTTTTTGTAGTTCTGTGTCTCTTTTTGTTGTTTTGCACTTTGTTCATCTTGTTTCTGGTTTTTTGCATTTCATTTTTGTCATTTTGTGTCTCATTCGTTTTGATTTTGTCATTTTGTTCTACATTCAGTTCATGTTGACAAGCAGAGAGCGTTGTAGGGGTTTAGCTAGCAACAGGCACCATGACAAAGACTTCTGTGATTATTAATGACCCTGAATGTCTCAGTTTAGCCACTTATTATTCATCTAATTTTTGTCATTTTGTGTCTCGTTTATCAATGAATCATTTTTAATGTTGACCAGTATGTTAAAAAAGAAAAAAAATTAGAACTGTTTCTTCAGCTTTTCCCGACAGAGAGAAGTAAGTCAGTACTTTCAGATTTAAACTGTACTTGTGGATGAAGTAGAAACATCAGCTTTTTTTTTCTTAAACTTGTGCAATTGTCCCATTTTTCAAATTGAAAAGCCACAGAACGCTGCTGTAAGGCAAATCACACAAACTCAGGTAAATAATCGAGTTATTTAAGGAGGCATCACGTCTAGCACCGAATCACACGTTAGAATTCACAAATAACATGATATGTTGTTGAAATATTAGAATTATTCAGTGTAATATTAAATATATTTAAGTGTCTCAAAGACAAAACCTTCAGGCAACTTTTCTCCAACAAACTAATGCTCTTTCATGTCTCGCATTAACTTTAAGCAAACCTTCAGCTGCTCAACTGGAAGTAAATGAGGACAGAGGAGGCTGCGAATGTGTGTGATTTAATGAATGTGAAGCAAGGTGTTCCTGAAATCAGCATGCATGCTCAGCAAACCTTCCTGGGAAACATAGAACTTTAATAAGTGATGCTGCGTCTGCTCCCGTCCTATATTTCAGCTCAGTAATTAGTATGGGAGGTGGGCATGCTGCATCTTCTTTAAATGTTAATCAGGCCCAGCGCTGGGTGTATTCAGAACACTTTAAAAGATGTGTCTGCTCGCCGCCACATGCAGGAGTTTAATCTCTGACTCCGGCTTCATCGGCAGGATTCTGGAAAGCCAAAAGGTCTGCTTCCTGACATTGGAGATGGTTCGATGTGCCGACGGAGCAGCCAAATAATCAAGAAAGTTGGTTTATTTTCTTGAAAAGTGGTGAATTTCTTTCACCAAAACTTTGTGGCAGAAAGTTTTCAGCTAGTTTGACTCACCGGATGCAGACTTCAGGTGTAAATCTGCTGTTTCTGCTGCATATTTCTGCTCACTCCATTCCTTCTGCAACGCTGGAAAGTAAAAGAAATCTACATTTTAGAGGAAAGAACAATAAAATAATGATGCCCTTGTTGAGTTATTCAGCCCCTGTCCAATCAGAGTCATTTAATATTCATTATTTGCAGATACTGAGTCCAAATCTGACACCGTTCTCCGAGAAAACACACTTAAAATAGATTAAAGTTATTAAAACCAGTCCAATGCATCTGTAAAAATCTGTGCCATAATGTTCTGTAGGTGTTCATTGACAACTGGCTTTTCTCAGCTCTCTCCCTTTTCAGGAACTCAACACATGGAAGGTTGTTGGCATCCAAGAGTTCATAGAAGGTAGGTATTTCTCCCACAGTGTTCCGTCCACATGAAGCCTGTGGTTTCCAGGATGAAGCTGGTGAGAGGTGGAATCCTCCATTAGAACACAATCCAAGGTAGAGTGGAGGACCAGCAGGCTAGAAGATCCCAGGACCAGCAGGCTAGAAGATCCCAGGACCAGCAGGCTAGAAGATCCCAGGACCAGCAGGCAGGAATCAGCTGCACTAAACATAGAAAACAGGATTAATAAAAGTCCAAAAAGCTGGTGGCAAAGACAGTTCTACTCCCTGTACTGACTGGAGATTAGACCATGGTCCAGCTTTGAATGATGGCTGCAGTCTGCTTTTATGGAGACTCTCAGAGACCAACCACTCAGTTCCACCTGCAGCTCATCAGCTGATTATCCTGCAACACACCTGCTGCCTGCTTCACCATGAGCACACCTGGGGGAGAGAGAGAGAGAGAGAGAGAGAGAGAGAGAGAGCAGGGCCGAGCGAGGAGGAAGCACTACCACAACCCACTGCCTTAAACTGTGGCTGTCACACGTTGTCATCTTTATTAAAGCAACACCATATTTATGTTATTTCATACAAAACATGTCGGTAAAAGCAGAGTTCTTTTAGGAAAAGAAAGAAAATTAATTAATGTTCAATTTACTGTCTTTTAAATCTTCTACATGAGATATTTTTTAAGATAAGATAAGATAAGATAAAGAGAAGATAAAGTTCTTTATTTCTCCCCACTCCAGGGGAAATTTACATTGTTACAGCAGCTTTATTTACAATATATACAAGGGTGAAAAAAAATTTTAACAGAAAAAAATAAAAATAAAAATAAAGTTTTAGGATTTTTTTCAATTTCTTTCACATTTTATTCAAATTGCTTCCAGTATTTTTGTAGAAAAAAGCTCCAACAGTAACTGGATTTAATAGTTTTTGAATATTATATGATTCTACAGAATAAACTGTGTTTTGTTTCACTTAATTTGCACTTTAAAGTTTTTAGAAATGGTCTAATCTTGTCACAAAATTCTTGTAAAGTGACATTCATGACTTTACTTTTACAGCAGATTTGTTTTTGGTCGCGTTGTAACTTTTAATCTAATTTTTAGATTTTTTTTGTTTTGTTTCATGTTCTTTGTCTCATTTCTGTTATTTTGTGTCTCATTTTTGTCATTTTCCTTCTTGTTTTTGTCATTTTGTGTTTCCTTTTTGTTTCGCTTGTGTTTTGTTCTCTACTTTTTGTCACTTTGGTCCTTATTTCATTTTTTGTCTCATTTGTGTCTATTTTTTGTTTTCTTGGAAGTTTTTTGTCTAATATTTTGTCTCTTTTTTGTTTTGTTTTGTGTCATTTGTCTCTTTTGACATAGTGTCTCATTTTTGTAATATTTTGTCTTGTTTTTTTCTCTTTTTTTCTGACTTTTGTCACTTGTCTCATGTTTTTGTTCTTGTTTCTCATTTTTGTCATTTTGTGTTTTGCTTTATTTGTTGTTTTGTGTATTGTTTGTGTCGCTTTCTTTCTCGCTTTGTCATTTTTTTGTCTTGTGTCGTTTGTGTCTTTTTTTGTTTTGTTTTGTGTCGCTTGTCTCAGTTGTGTAGTTTGTCTTGTTTTTGTTGTTTGTCTGTTGTTTTTCAACTAAGATGAGTTTGACTCTCCTGATCTACAGTTTCCATAATAAGCAGCAAAATCTTCTTCTTCAGCCAACATTCTTGTATTTTTTTTGGCCCAAACCGGACGACTTATTGATAGTTTCTGCTTTTTTATGGACGTCTATGAGAAGGCGGCTTCTGTGCTTCCTGAGTTTCTCGTCTACAGTCGGAGCTCTTCTGGTTTTCTGAGACATGAAACGAGCGTCTGAGATGTCGGATCAAATGGACTCATTTGGCCTCAGCCAGAACGAGTTCTTCTTATGTTAAAAGAGCCGTTTAGTGTTAATTAATCCTCTGGACTGAAACGTCCCTCTGCAGCTGCAGCGAAGCTTTCAAGCTCTAAGTGCTGTGACCACCTCCAGTCTCTGAAAACACCAAACTCTGACAGTCATTAGGAATCCTGCTTTCAGAATAAAACACTGGAACTGATTTACAGGAACTGACTGATTTCTCTGTTTCACGGCTTCAAACTGAGTTAATACACACTGTAGTGAAAGTGAAAGTTTCCAAAAATACACACATAATTTAATAATTTTGTATATTTTCTTTGTAGTTTCACAGCAAAATTTAGGCAGAATTACAAATTTTCATTGATAAATCATATAAATACATCATAAAAAATTCTAATTTTCATGTTTTTATCTTTAAAAAACTATTTTAAATTACTTAAATGAACAAAAAATGATGTTTGCCGATATTTGGGTGGGAAAAACAAACATTTACATTAAGGTTTAAAAATGACAAATAAACCTTGATTTTATAGATTTTCCCTGTTTTCTTAAATTGAAGATAATAAATCGAAGAAAGAAGTATTAATTGTACATTCCAGCTCAGGTACTGCAGCTGCAATGATGTCGGTAAAGTTAATATTTTGTCTTCTTCACGACATTTTTCATTTCCAAACCTGCAGAAAACAAATTTCCCTTAAAGCAAACCTGATCAAACGGTTTGTTAGTGTGTGAAGTTGGTTTCTGTTGCACAGTCGAGTGTTTAGTTTCTGCTCTGAGCTTCAACACGTCATTGGATTCGTGTTGTTTCTGGTAAATGAACTTTGTTGATGTGTTTAACGTTCCAGAGGGACAAACTGAGTTTAGAATCAAACCTCAGTGGGTTTCTGTTGCACGTCAGACCAACCAGTCGTGTCATGAGGTCAGTTTGTCGACTTTTACTCAACAGTTAGCCTCTCGACGCGTCAACTGACCCACGGAAGGTCCATGACCCAAGAAAGGTCCAGAGCCACAGTTTGAGAAACGCTGGGAGTGTAAATGAACAATAAAGAGAAGAAAAAGAAGAAGAAGAAGGAGAAGGAGGAGAAGAAGATTTAAAAGAAGCAGAAGAAAAAGAAGGAGAAGCAGAAAGAAGGGGAGGAGGAGGAGAAGAAGGAGAAGCAGGGTGTGTAAATAAAACTTTAAATATGTTCCCAGCCAATGAAAACATTCCAACAGAAACTCGTTCGCTTCTTATTTTAGGCCCCGAACAAAAAAAAACACGTTTAGTCAAAGTGTGGATGGAGAGCAGAAGTGGGTCATGGGAAGATTAAAACCGGCCTTCAAATTATTCTGAGAAATTGATGTCAGGACTCGTCGGTGCTGGAAGACCTCTGGGTTCTGAACTTTTCCACGAGTCAGCTGGAAATCGATTGAGTTCTTCTTGTGTTCCGTCGTCCTCCAGGGGAAGATTCCTGCAGCCGAGGGTTAAAGAAAACATCGATACGTTCATGAAAGACGACCCGACTTCACCCACATGCAGCAGTTTAGAGATGAACGGAATATTCATGTTTAACTGCATTCAGACATTTACTCTCCTGCTGAGCCTCCATCGACTCCACGCAACATCTGCAGGAAAAAAGATGCTCCTCAGCTGTTCCTCAAAATATGAAAAAAAAGGACCAGTGATGGAGACATTTAGAAGATGATGATTAATCTGCAAAAACAAGACTTCACTGAAGGAGAAGAAGAAGAAGGAGGAGGAGAAGAAGAAAAAAGGAGAAGAAGAAGGAGGAGGAGAATGTTTCCTTTGGAGAGGATCAGAATCCTACAGATTCTTTGATCTCGGTGGCACAAAACTGGGAAACAGGACTTCAGAAAGTCTATAAAACCGAAGCAGGACGTGTGAAATAGTGTTTGGTGTTTTTAAGTCTGTTCTGTTTGCTCAAAGTTCTGCTCTGAAACTTTGAGGGAAGCATATTTTCTGCCAGATTTGCCTCTTTGTTCTTTATTTCACTGCTTCATTATTCAGCGAACCGGTCATACATTCGACTCCAGAAGCTTCAAACATATTTTAAAATTTACCCAAAAGCTATTATATTTTCCCAAACTGATGGAGGATTTTTCAGAAAGTGTCTGACTTCTCTTTTTCACAGCTTCAAACTGAAAGCTGGAGGCTTTAAGAAAGTTACTACAAACTATAGAATTATTAAGAAGTAAAAATCAAATATCTGACAGTGAAAATTGCTCCCAAGTTTCCAAAAAGACACAAGAAACTGACATAAATAATATATAAATAAAGCAAAGATAGAGATTTTCTCTGTCGTTTCACAGCTGAATTTAAGGCAAATTTTCACTGTTAGAAAACAACTCTTAAAAGTAAAAAACAATAATTAAAACACAGCATAAAAATCACAAAAACAACCCAATCTGAGTGTTGCCAACCTTTAAATTACAGCATAATTATGTTATTTCATAAAATATTTCATCAATTTATAATATATGTCGATAAAGGCATACATTTCTATAAGAAAAAACAAAGAAAATGAAAATTTACATTCACTTTACTGTCTTTTAAATCTCATAAATGTATTTTAAGGATTTAGAAACCAAACCAAAGAATAAAAAGGTGCAAAAACCAAACTACCAAGCAGTTGTCAGTTGTTTTGGAGCCTAAACTGAACCAAGCTTTTCCATTTTCTTTGACTTCAACACTTAATTTGGATGCTTAAACTGAACACACTCCAAAAGTAAACAATGACTGAAACCGAAACTTCAAGGTGATCTCTTCAAACCTGTTGAGAAAAAGTTACATCTGAACCCAGACGAGGTTGTTTTCCTAAACTTAGCCACATAATTCTGATGTCTAAACCAAACTAAACCTCTGACATGTAGTGATTGGTGTGAAAGTGACGACCAAACCGTGATATTTTCTAAACCAAGCCATGCAGTTTGTAGTCAATGGATGGACGGACAGCCGGACGGGTGGATGGACGGATGGATGGACGGATGGACAGATGGATGGATGGATGGACGGATGGATGGATGGATATTCTATTCTCTTGAGGAAATTCAAGAATCACTCAAAGTAAATGAATGAAACCAAAACTTCAGTCGACGCTTTAAAATTAAAATTTCTTGTGAAAGACTAGCATTCGAAGACAAACTGTGCTTTTTTCTTAAACTTAGCAACACATTAAACTGAACCAAGCATCCAACAAGGAGCTCTGATTGTGAAAGAATCAATCAGCGTGTGATATTTTCTTAAACCTAACTGGGTAGTTTTGATGCCTAAACTAAACCAAAGACTCAAGAAAACCAAAGGTAAGCAAGGACTGACAACAAAACTTCAATCTAAGCTTCAAACTTTCTGAGAAAGAGTCATATCTGAACCCAAACTAGGTTGTTTTCCTAAACTTGAATACATATTTTTGAAGTCTACACCTAATTAATCTTCTTATAGTGTCAACTAAACAGTGATATTTGAATCAAAATACTATTTTAAACTAAACTTGAGGCTAAACTGACAAATGCTAAAAAGATCTGCACTGTAAATGTAAATAAAGACCCATCATTTATTTATTGTTTATGGAAGGTTTGCACGGCTTTTCCACACAGAAATGAGCCGTGAAGTGTCTGTACTCTGTAAAAATTCAGCCTCCAACGTTCAGAGTCTTCAGGCTTTAGTATTTATGCACCAGAAGCTATAGCAGCATCGACTGTTTTTCCATCTAAAACTGAAGCCGCAGCGACCCCAGAATGAAAGCTCTCCGTCTTAATTCAGCCGCGACCCCGTGTCCTACTGAAACTACACATGAACCGGCTGCAACGCTACACTTCCAGAGTTGTCACGGCGTAAGAATAACGGCGCCACATGGGACATAAACCCTGAACTCCTGGGGTGAACATCCTGCTGCTGACTTATACCGCCATCCTTCCAGCAGGCACCTTGACTCCATCACTCTGGAAGCTCTTCCTACCAAGAAATATGTTTCCTTCAGAGCGTAAATGCACTTTGGCTGTAGAGGAATGAGGTCTGTGAAAGGGCAGGTATAAGAGTCTACATGTGGAGAACATATGGATCCTATTACCCAGTTCCTCGTCCAGCTCGTCGTCCGGTGTCGGTCAGTCTGTCTCTGGTTAGCTGGCCTCACTTTAGGATAATTACAGGTGATTATAAGTGACGTGTGAATGCAGACTGACATGTGGAACTGTGTCATGCCATTGGATGGATGGATGGTGTCGGCTTGAGTTTTAGATGGATGAACCAGACAATTACATCTCAAACTGGAGTCATTTAACCCCAATCTGACACCAGTTTCCTGATTCCTGATAAGCTATTTTAGCAGCCTAAATTGTGTATATTTTGTCAAAAATGCTGGTTGTGTTGTGTAAGAAAATTACTCAAAATTAGCATTGTTAGCATTCTACTATAGTTCCTGGCTACCAGAAGATGTAAATGTAAGACTGAGATTGGAATAAAGCTGATAATGATCAATGAAAGGTTCCATATGTTGTGTTTTATTGTTGTTATAAAGTTGGAGGTGCAAAATAAAAGCTGTCAAAATGTGAAGATGTTTGCTTCCACCATTCTTTGAGCCCCTAAACAGCTAGTTAGCCTAGCCAGTAAGAATCTGACCAAGGTGCTGCCTAACACCTAATGTACAATAGTTGTCTGGCACAGACTAAAGCAGAGAGAGTCTTCTTCCTGAAGTAGGCTGTATTTATAGCTACAGACACTGAAATATTCATTTAGAGTGATTTAGTCTTTGCAGCGTTTTAAGGAGGGAGCATGTAAAACTTGATTAATTGGCTGTAAAGAGGCACAAAAACTGCCTGGAATGCAGTTAGAATGTCATTTTAACAGGACGATTTGAGCGAATTAGCTTGTTTGACTGTAAAACTGAGCGGCATTAGTGAGTCAATGACCCTGCTGCTCTGTTTGTTCTTCCTTTTGGGCTATTTGATAATGAGAAGACTCATTCTCTACTCCCCACATCCCCCTTTTCCCCTCATTTCTTCTTTTTTTTTCTCCTCCTCGAGGCCAACAGTTAGTATAATTTCCAGAATTTCAGCTTGAAGCCACAAACCTCCGTCTCCTCCTCCCTTCTCTTCCTGAGACCCTCCTCTGCCTCCTTTTAAAGCCCTCAGAACTGGAGTCTTTTCTTAACTCCTCTCCTCCCATATTTCCCTCCTTCCACCCCTCCTGAGACCTTGGACAGTGATGCCGGGTGTATTTAAGAAGGAAGCCGAGGATTTTCCGCAAAGCTTCAATCTCGGTCTTTTACAGAGCGGCACCACATGAAGACACGCTGGGCTGCCAGACCGAGATGCCAGACCGAGATGCCAGACCGAGCTGCCAGACCCGGGCTGCCAGACCGAGCTGCCAGACCGAGCTGCCAGACCCGGGCTGCCAGACCGGGGCTGCCAGACCGGGGCTGCCAGACCCGGGCTGCCAGACCGGGGCTGCCAGACCGAGCTGCCAGACCGGAGCTGCCAGACCGAGCTGCCAGACCGGGGCTGCCAGACCCGGGCTGCCAGACCGGGGCTGCCAGACCCGGGCTGCCAGACCGGGGCTGCCAGACCGGGCTGCCAGACCGGGGCTGCCAGACCGAGCTGCCAGACCGGAGCTGCCAGACCGAGCTGCCAGACCGGAGCTGCCAGACCGGGGCTGCCAGACCGGGCTGCCAGACCGGGCTGCCAGACCGGGGCTGCCAGACCTGGGCTGCCAGACTTGGGCTTTACGACGGCTTAAAATGTCCAGAGGAGGGAAGCTGAAGGAGTGATTGAGAGAGGAAAAGGACTGACAGCGTCGTGAGAGAGGGGGAAAAAAAGAAATCTTTGTTATTTAGAGATGAAATATGTCGTCGAGTTGTTTGTCAATAAAATTGTTCACAAAAGTACTTTATGTGCAGAAAAGGAAAAAGTTGACTAATGTGAGGATGAAAAAAGCAGCGAGCAGATGAAAATAAAAGGTTAAAGAGAAGAAAAACAGTGAGAGTCTCGAGTTTCCTTCACTTCAGTGAGATCCAGCTGAGAATAAAACCACAGATCCACGTTTCCAGTTTATAGTGCAGTGTGTGTTTCCAGATGTTAACGGGGTGTGTGGGTTATTTCTGCATTTACAATGTGTTTAAGTGCTCTGGTTTTGGAGTGTTTGTGCGAGTTGAACGAACCCGAGTGTCCTTTTTTTAACCATTTTGCTTCATTCAACTCATTTTTGTAATTTTGTGTCTTGTTTTTGTAATTTTGTGTCTCGTCTATTTGGGTTTTTTTTTTGGCATTTTGTGTCCCTTGCTTGTCATTTTACATCTAGTTTTTGTCATATCTTGTCTTGTTTTTGTAATTCTGTGTCTGTTTTTTGTTAGACTGTTCACGTTGGCAAGCAAAGAGCATTGTGGGAATTTAGCTAGCAACGGGCACCATGACAAAGAATTCTGTGAAGGTTAATGACACCAAGTGTCTTGGTTTAGCCATTTTGTGTCTCATTCAACTCATTTTTGAGATTTTGGGTCTTGTTTGTCTATTTTTGATATCATTTTGTAGCTCTTCTTTTTCATTTTACATCTCATTTTTGTTGTATTATGTCTTGTTTTTGTAATTCTATGTTTGTCTTTTCTTAGAAAGTGCACAGTGGTGCGCAGAGAGCGTTGTGGGAGTTTAGCTAACAGGGATCACCATGACAAAGACTTCTGAGGAGGTTAATGACCTCAAACCAGAGCTAATATGGTTTAGACAAGGTGAGATTAACCAGGACTAAGTTCTTATATCACGGTGGCAGATGGAACAGATTTAAGCAACATTAGCATTGTGGGAGTTTAGCTAGCAACGGACACCATGACAAAGACTTCTTGGACTATTAATGACCTCCAACCAGAGCTCCTGTTTATAAGACAAACTAGCATCAACTAGCATTCTCATATCTCAGTAGCAGATGTAACAAAGCTACTTTAGCGGGACCAGTCTCTTGACTGAGCTCCAGAGCAGATGCTTGTTTGTGTTTTTGTTCTTTTTCTGTGGCGTTGTGTAGCAGGTGTGCTATAATTGTGCATCCATGTACAATAAATTGTGCAGAAATCTCCATATTAGCATGTCCATACACATGCTTGTTTATCTTTCTGTGCAACATTTACCATGCATTTTGTGTTTTGTAATCCTCAGACGTTAGATTTTACAGTTTGAAAACGATGTCGCAGTCTTTTCTTCGTCTTCTACATCCAGAAATTCTGCATCTAATTTAGCAGAACGCCGTCTCGCTGCTTCTCATTCATCTTCCCATTACTCCTTCTCTTCTCTCTGTATGGAAATCTGACACCTAATCTAGCATGAGGAAGTGAATTAATGCAGATTTTTCGGTCTCTCTGTCGCACTGATGTAGAAACTCACATCTCTGCTAACACAGAGGCTCGTTTTACGCCCAACAATCGATCAGAATCAGATAAATTAGCAGGAGTAAGCGGTTGGCAGGGAGATGTTAATAACCCTTACTTACAGAGCACTTTTTATTTTTACAGTACAAGTTAGAAAGTGCTTCACAAGCCACTGACATAAGACACAGGTCATAAAACTAGACAGGTTACGGTGCAGTAAAAAATGAGCCAACAGTGAGTAGAAACAAAAAAGGTTAAAATATGTTCCTGCATTGGAGCTACACAAAACGTTGCAGATGTTTCATCTTTTGTACCTTAAAACATATGAAAAGGTGTGTTTGTAAGGCATGCGATCCATTTAAGAAAATAAAATCAAACCATTAACATGTGAAGTAAAGTTTCATCCGGAAAACCAACTGAATCTGTGCTTAAAGTCATCATATTTTGAAATCACTTTATTCTACGTCTCATTTCAAAAAGGAAGTTTTTTCTCAAATCAGATTCTGTAAAAAACTAAAAATTCTGCAATCCCCAATGCAAACATGAAGCCATTACTGGCTCAGCTGCAACCAAAAGTCTCATGGCAAGAAATCTAAGACTTCTGAGCAGATAAAAGACAAGAATGGAAATAAATCATACATATAAATAGTTACAACATCTGTTGTAAGTGAGACTCGATTTTTTCTGGTGTTGTAAAAAAGTAGAACATATTCATTCCAGTTATAAATGAGAAAGAAATAAATGACAGAAAATTCAGCTTTCATTATTTCTTCTGTCAAATTCCACAGAAGACATTTAGAGTTTTCTCTCCTTTGCAAAAATATTGATTCCATTTTTGTCAATTCTAGTAAAATAAAGAAAAGTTTTTAAAAAATCAACTTGGGTTTTTTTCAAACTTTTTTGTAGTTTTATTATAATTTATGACGTATGTTAAGTTTGTTATACTGAACAAAAATGTATCTGATGTTTTTTTAAAGTCTAGCTGTAGCAGAGAGCATTGTGGGAGTCTAGCTAGCAATATCAGTAAAATAATATTTTTATTTTAGAAATAATACCGTAAAATTGTAAATATATTTGTTGCTATTTCAGAGTTCAGGGGTTTTAAGATTATTTACCATTTTCCAGTCCTTATTATACACATTTTTCCTTGAAATAACATTAAATATCTATACAGTAATTATAGTGTTGGTGGATATAATACTAAAATAACATCCAAACTGCTGCCTGGAGAATGAGGGTTAAAAATATCATAAAATAAAAAAATTATCATTTTCCTCAGAGTGGTATTTTACTGGAAGATTAATGTAGATCTAATTATTCTAATCATCCCTGTGTTTATGTTAAATATGTTAAATTTAACGTGTAGTTCTGAGCTTCATGTTTGCACATTTCACACATTTGTTCCATCGATGAGCAGATTTAACATGAATCTAGAAGTTTCTTGGTGAAGATTCTCTCCTCCTGCAGTCAGTCTTAAAGAAGTGTTTGTTGTTGAGGAGGTGAGAACGTCTCTTAGCACCTTCCTCCTCCAGATCCAGCAGAGAGACGCTTCTAATGAAGGCATTTATCCATTTATCTGCAGCTTCAAACCCACCACGAAGCGTTTCTGCATCTGTTTCCATCCAGACGTTCATCAGAGCCGCAAATAAAGTGAGAAAAGAGAGAGAGAACGTTAAAGAAAAACCTCCACGGAACGCAGTTAGGATGCAGAGTCACATCTGGAAAAAATCTGGGTTTAAACTGTATTTTTATTTTAAACTATTTACTGTTGTTGTTTACCTATTTTATTTAATAAATAAAAATGAAAAGAAGTAGTTTTAGTTTTGCACATTAACTGTTTGAAAAAACTACAATAATAATTTTTAAAAAACCAAAACAGGCCAAAACGAGTCGACGTCACACAGACAGGTTTTTATAAATGGTTATAAATTATTTTTGTTTTATTAATTTGTCCTGAGCATTATAGAGCATAAACATAAAGAATCCTCTAGTAATATTAGAGTAGATGTGAAGAAGATTCAGTCTGATTTCTCTCTAAACCCTCGTTGTTCTCCAGCGATGGTTTTTCTCCTCTTTGTTCTTCCTGCATTTATCTGCTCCTTTCCTTCCTTCTTTTCTCTCTCTGAATGTTTCTCCTTCACTGAACGTTCTGGATGGAAAATCTGAGCATTCAACTGAAATCGGCCTCTGCTGCTGTGTGTTGGTGCACGTGCACGGCTGGAAGTCCGTGCACGTGTGAGCAGAGCTGTTAGATTAAGATTGATCCATTGGCTTCGGCTGAGAGGGGTCGGCTGGGTTTCATTCCTCCTAGTTCGTCCCCTCAGGTCGGCCGGATTTCATTCCTCCTAGTTCATCCCCTCAGGTCGGCCGGATTTCATTCCTCCTAGTTCGTCCCCTCAGGTCGGCCGGATTTCATTCCTCCTAGTTCATCCCCTCAGGTCGGCCGGATTTCATTCCTCCTAGTTTGTCTCGTCCCCTCCAGTCGGTCGTATTTCATTTCTCCTAGTTCGTCCCCTCAGGTCGGCCAGGTTTCATTCCTCCTAGTTCGTCCCCTCAGGTCGGCCGGATTTCATTCCTCCTAGTTCGTCCCCTCAGGTCGGTCGTATTTCATTTCTCCTAGTTCGTCCCCTCAGGTCGGCCAGGTTTCATTCCTCCTAGTTCGTCCCCTCAGGTCGGTCGTGTTTCATTCCTCCTAGTTCGTCCCCTCAGGTCGGCCGGGTTTCATTCCTCCTAGTTCGTCCCCTCAGGTCGGTCGTGTTTCATTCCTCCTAGTTCGTCCCCTCAGGTCGGCCGGGTTTCATTCCTCCTAGTTCGTCCCCTCAGGTCGGCCGGGTTTCATTCCTCCTAGTTCGTCCCCTCAGGTCGGCCGGGTTTCATTCCTTTAAGTTTGGGTTTTGTTTTTCGTGTATTTTGGGTTTTGAGTGGATAGAACCGGCTGTCCTGTGATGAAGGTCACTGCAGGAACTTTAGCTCATTAAATAAGTCGACCGCTGTCACATTTAATGCATAAAAAGATCCATCAGAGTCATAAATCTGTGACGATTGAGGGCATTTGGATAAAAACCAACATTTAAAACCATCTCCGTGGACGTTTTGCTGGTGAAAAAGAAGCACTAAGACTCCAGCACGCTGCCCATCTTAAATACATTCAGGAGCGACTTTTCGGTGCTAGAAAGTCCAGAGACCGAACATTTCTTGAAAACTGGTAATTTCCATCTTTGTGTCAAATCTTTAAACCTCTTTGGAGGCCACAAATAATCTTCACTCTACCTCGATAGTCTGGATGTGATACACAACAGCAGCACAATAAAGGACTTAACAGCGAGAAGCTCTGGTAGGAAGTGGACATATAGGAGGACAGAATGAAGGAGACAACGTCAACAAGGACAAATGGAAAAATTAACACGATTCACATTTAGAGTCGGAATAAAGAGAAATTCTAAATAATGAAAACCTTCCTGTTCATCTTCTGTCTGCAGACTCACCAACTCATTCACAAAGATACACACACACACACACATACACACACCCACACACACATACACACACACACACACACACACACACACACACACACACACACACACACACACACACACACACACACACACACACACACACACACACACACACACACACACAGTTAGCAGTTAGCTGTTAGCCTTCTGGCCTGTCTTTGAGTCGGTAAACTTAATATCACCCTCCATCCAGACTTTACACATCCTTTCTGTTACAAACACACACACCTGCACGTGCACAAACACGTGTGCATATACATACACACACACACACACACACACACACACACACACACAGACACAGACGCACACACATGCACTGTTAGCTGTTAGCCTTCTGTCTTTGTGTTGGCAAACTTAACAACACCCACCATCCAGACTTTACACATTATTTCTGCTGCAAACACACACACACACGTGCACATGCACAAACACACACATGCACACACACACGCACAAACACACACTGTTAGCTGTTATCCTTCTATCTTTGTGTCTGTTAACTTAATATCGTCCACCACACAGACTTCACACATCATTTCTGCAACAAACACACACACTTGCATGTGCACAAATGCACAGGTGCACTTACATACGTGCACACACACACAAACACACACTCACATACATGCACACACACTGTTAGCTGCTAGCTTTCTGTCTTGCATTTGTGTCTTAATATCATCCACCATCCAGACTTTACACATCATTTCTGCTACACACACACACATGCATGTGCAGAAACACACACATGCACACACACATGCAGTTAGCTGTTAGCAGTTAGCCTTCTATCTTTGTATCTGTTAACTTAATATCACCCACCATCCAGACTTTACACATCATGTCTGCTACAAACACACACACGCGCATTCACACGTGCACACACAAACGTGCACACCCATCAGTCTGACAGATGAGCAGCCCATTTACCCCCAGCGCCCCGTCCTCACCCTCTCATTTCCTGTACGGGATGAACTCGGCACAATGAGCGCTCACTGCCATTTGGTCCGATAGATTTTTAATGGACGAGTTAATTGCGAGATAATTAAATAGAATTTATCAAAAGGAGCTGCGAGGGACCTTGGGCATGAATCGTATTACTTCCAACAGTCGCTCTAGTGTCCGGGGGTTCGTCACGCTCATGTCATGTACATATGGAGTCATTCTGCTTCGTCTTTGTCGTCTTTGATGCAGGCATTTTTTAATAATAATTACCAGCTGTAACCTCAGACCGATCCTTTGTGTACTTCTGCCGTCACACAGGGATGCAAAAATGTAATAATTTGCTTCATCAATAATAAAGGGGGGATATGGATATTTTTACAGTGAAAACTTCCACATTTTCAACATTTTTGGGATATTTTTGAAAATTTCTTGGTGGAAAAAAGAAAAAAAATGTTTCTTTAAGAACATTCAGAAAACAAATTGTGAATGTTCTTAAAGAAAATATTGGAACTTTTACTGATATGTATGGAATCATTTTAGAAATTTTTAGCTTTTTTAAGAAGATTTTTATTCATTTTTTGAAAATATTTACAATTTTATTCCTTGCCATTTTTTTTAAATAAATAAAACTTTTAAGGGAAACTTTTAAGGAAGTTTTGGAATTTTCTTCCTGAAGATTTTGCAAATTTTGTATAAATTTGGGGAAATTTTTTGCTGAATTCTTGGATTTTTTTCAGACAAAGGAACTATATTTTTTTGTGTCCGTAAATGAGGACAGCAGGAGGGTTAAATCTAAAACTTACTTGGATCCAAAGGAAATAAATAAAAGGCTAAAATACAGCCATTTTAATGCAGAAATAGTGATTAGTTTCAACCCTAGTTGTTTCTTTTTTCTGTCCTTGTACTTTTTCAAACACGCCGACCCTTTACTTGCACATATTTACACTTGATTAATTATTTTTATTTAATCAAATTGCAGCAGAAAGAGGAACTCCCCGTGTGGTTAGTTTAGGTAATTATCTGTTTATGTTGGAGAGCATTTAATGAAAATCAAACCAGTGGTTTGTGTGTAATTAATGTTGAGCTGCTGCATCCCATAAAAAGGCGTCTGTTTGCATTTTGTTGCTTTCATCTGTTTTCAGTGACTAATAAGATGCTCCAGAACTGTCGGTTTGTGTTTACTGCCGATGTCAGCGAGATGGAGACATCACACACACACTAACACACTAACACACACTAACACACAGTCTGGGTGGGTTTGTGCAGATGGAAATTTCTGAGTTTTTCAAAATTCGAGCTGCTGCACAAACGAACAGCAGCAGCGTCGCTCTTGTTAAAAATGTGATTTAAAGACATGAATTGTAAAAAGACACATGCAGGACCAGGAGCATCTCTCCTTAACGAACCGACTCAAACAGACCGAAATAGATCTGCACCTCCTTTTATGTTTGTCTCAAAGTGAATTTCCTGTTTTTACAACAAAAAAAATAGCAGTTAGGAGTCCGTTAAATTAGGAAGAAGCTGCAAGAAAAACTAAGTTATAAAGAGAAGAAACAGGAAATATTCACTAAAACGTAAAAATCTGTATCACAGATTGATGATTCTTTGGAGATTTTTTAACAAATTTCCTTCAGTTAATTGAGTTTTTTTGATTGTACAGCTGAAAAATCCCTGAAACATGTTGAATTTCAGTATATCAATAATTAGAGCTCACTTTAAATGACCTATTTTTAGTAAAAACACTGAAAAAAGGTTTGTTTTGATGATCAGCCACTTTAGCCTGTTGAAAACGAGGCACAGTCGATCATTTTAATGTTAATACAGCAACAGAACAGACACAAATGGCTTTAACGCACCCCAGTGTCAAGTCGTCAGTGTTCATTTTTATTTGGTTTAACAAAATTTAGTTCAAGAAAGTGATGTATTTTCAGCGAATCTTTGAATGAAACTTGTAGCATCATGTGATTTTGATCAAATATGAAAATTTTTAGGTTGAATTTAGTGAACCTAGCAAACTTAACCACACATAAGACATGATTAATGAAAAACGTGACTCTATGTATGATTGATATTTAACTGTTTATGTTTTTATTTAGCTTCCATACTGAACACTGCCTGCAGTTCAGCTGAGAATGCGCTGAATTTAGTGTTTCTACAGATTCTGGTTCAAGAAAACTGTTTATTTCTGGCAATTCTAACTAAATTGTGTAGAATAAAGTGGTTCTGATGTGTTTTAAAGTTGAAAAGTAATGCTTCAGTCAGTTTTTACAGATAAATGGTGTCATTTTGGTCATTTAAAAATAAAAAAGCAAACTGGTGTTGACATTCAGAGGGTTTTAAACCAGGAGAAGTTCTGTCATCATCACAGTCTCATAGAAACAGATTTTGCAGAGTTTTATGCTTGTTTTATATTAAAAAACATCCTGCATGTAACATAAAGATTATTTCTCCAACATGATGGTAGCTGATAGCTGTATTTTTCTTTTTTTTAATCACATGCTGTTATTACACAGCATAAATTCTCACAAATTGAGGAAGATGAGTTGTGAAATTACGTATTTGTGGGGGAAAATGGTTATCCGAGGTGGAATATAGGTTGTATAAACTGGTCCGTTGCCATGGTAACCACCATATGATGAAACAAATGCACAAAAACCTGTTTTGTCTGTAACTGTGACCAAAGACAGAATCCCAGCACTGAGCACACACCTGTAAATCCAGAACACGTGACTCCAGGTGTGAAACGTTCGACTCCGTCTGCAGATTCTGCATCTACAAACCCAAAAGTCACCGGTTTAAATGTGTTTTATAAAGACAGATTCCTCCTCTGTTCTGGCTGCATCATCAAATATACAGAGGTGTGAAGAATCGAGAGTCAGTCACTAGTCTATTAGGGTCATTTTTTATTTTCTACCACTTCAGGCGTTTTATTAAAAAAGAAGAAAGAAAAAAACAAACGCTGGTGGCTTTTCTCTAGAACCAAAGATTCGGCTAGAAGTTGCCTTTTGCTGAAACAACCCAACAAGACAGTTTCAAAAATACATCTAGAAAACTAAAAATTTAAATAGAATAGCATGGATCTTTCTTGGCTTGCTAAATAATAACACCTACAAAATAGAGCCAAACTTGTATTTCCAAATGTCTGTGTTGTATTTAACTGGTCTGATCCACTACGATTTGAGACTGAAAACTGAAGCTGGAGTGTGAAGCTTTTACAAATAAATGAACATCTGCTGCGTTGGAGGCCGGCAGCAGATAAATCGTTGTGTGTTTTAGCAGAGTTTAATCTGCCGTCTGTGCTGACATTCCCACTGGTGCTCTGGATGTGTTTTACATGTTGTTGGGTTGAAAGTATCCTGATAAAGCACAATGACACTCGAGCTGTGTTTCCATAATGACTTTTTATGAGCATTTTGATGTATTAAAGATATAAACCAACCCAAAAATGGTATAAAATGACTGAAGTGTGAAGCAAAACAACCACAAAAACAGGTAAAATGACCAATATGTGAAGAAAAATGACCAAATTTCAATTTGAACAGCCACAAAGACTTGATTTCAGCAAACAACTGGAATCATTTCCTTGTTAATGCCTGATGGAACCATTTCTTTACCACGTCTAATGTGGGTTTGGGCTCAATGTCTGGTTGAAACATCCAACTGTGTCCAAGATCAACCTTCTGCTGATGGTTTTAGGTTTTAATCCTCCTTCTTCATTATTCCAGTTACTTTGTGTAAAGCTCCAGTTCCACAGAGCATAATACTGCCACCACCATGCTTGATGGTGGGTTTGGTGGTCTTGGGGTAAAAAAAGACCCGCCCAAGACAGTCTGAAACCAGTCCTAAAAAAGTCAAAAACCAGTACAAAACAAAGACCAAAACCAAACCTAAACTATTCCTGAAAAATGTCGAAGACCTGCCCAAGATCAGTCCTAAACCAGTCCTAAAAAGGTCTAAAACCAGTACAAAATCAAATCTAAAGTAGTCCAAAAAAATCTGAAAACAGTCTGAAATCAATCATAAAATAGTCAAAAACCAGTACAAAATCGGGACCAAAACCAAACCTAAATTAGTCCTAAACAAAACCTCCAAGACCCGCCCATGACAGTCTGAACCCAGTCCTCATCCAGGACCAGATCCAGAGTAAAATAAATCCTAAACCAACTTTAAATCACATCCAAAACCAGGAGAACCAAGACTGAAACCAAACATAAACCAGTCCCAAGAAAGTCCAGAACCAGTCCAACATCCAGTCTGAAACCAGTCCAGAAGCTCTTCTAGAAAGCCCCAGAGCATGATACTGCCACCACCGTGCTTGATGGTAGGTTTGGTGTTCTTGGGGTTAAAGGCCTCACCTTCTCTCCTCCAAACACATTTCTGTTCAGTTTTTGTTCCATCTGACCACAGAACTTTCCTCCAGAAGGCCTTTTCTTTGTCCATGTGATCAGCAGCAGACTTGAGTGGAGCTTTAAGGTTCTGCTTCTAGAGGAAGAACTTCCTTCTTTATGGATCCTCTAGAACACTGTGGACACTGACAGCTGTGTTCCAGCAGCTTCTCATTCATTCAGACCTGCTTTCTGATGGTTCCTGGTTGACTCTTGACCATCCTGACCAATGGTCTCTCAGCAGCAGGTGATAGTTTGTTTTCTTCCTGATGATGGCAGTAACACAACTGGACCATGAACTTTATTCTGACAAACACATGATTCTGGATCTGAAGCTGCTTTGAAATGGCTTCAAGTGACTTTCAGACTTGTTTTTCAGATCTTTGCTGAGCTCCTCAGACTTTCCCACTGTAGTGTTTGAGTCTAATGAATGGATCTAATGGTTTCTATTTAAACTGGATCAGAGGAGTCAGCAGCTGTAGTCAACTGGAATCATTCAGGAGAAGTTAAGAAACTTATTTCAGACCCATTTTAAACATTTATGTTCTTCAGAAACAAGATTGTATTTTAAAATTTGCTTGATGACTTAAATATTTGTTAATTTATGGCAAAACCTGCTGTAGTGTTTGAGTCTAATGAATGGATCTTATGAGTTCTATTTAAAACGGCTCAGAGGAGTCAGCAGCTGTAGTCGACTAATCACTTACGGGAAGTTATGAGGCCATGAAACTAAGAAAATTTGATTAACACAACTTTCTACATCATCAAAACTGTTAATTAAAGTTGGTGTATGTATATTTTTGAGCCTGCAGATTATGTCATATTGCTAGAAGACCTATAATAAACAAATAATAGACAAAGACTCATGAAAATACAAGTGTAAATGAAAACACGACTTCAGATTTTGCATCTAAGACGGCAGTGTCCTGTTTTGTAGTTTAAGTTGTTCATACTGGGACCAGAATATATATTTCTGTCTGTGCTTCACATGTTTACTCAGTTTCATGAACTTTGACTTTGTAGTTCTTACATAATCTTGCTTGTAGTCTGAACTTTTCACACTCAAACGCTGCATGCTGATAGGTGTTGATGAGTCTTTAGGTTTGCCTCATTTATCACTTCCAGGAATAGATGTGAGTAAAGAGAAGTAAAGGAGTTCCTGTTAGCCTCGGCGCTGTATATCTGAACCGGGCTCTAATGGCTGGATGCTGTTACACAGGGCTGCTAATAAATACACTCCGTCTCATAGCTATTGTTGCCCAGAGCCTGACTTTTGAAGTGTGCATGGAGTTACACGAGGCTGGTAATAAATAGACTTTGGAGATAAGACAACTAAGATCTCTCCTCGTCTCCCTCCTCCCCCAGTGATGGAGTGGAGTAAAGTGATTAGGTTTTATTATTTTCTGCAGACTCTGAGCCTGCGCTTGATTAAATTAAAGTGTGTAGCGGCTTGTCTGAACACAGAAGGGGTCAAAATGAAACAGAACAAAACAGCTCCGGGGGATCGGAGGCAGCGTGAATGCAATATGATAGATAATATAGTTTTGTGACGGGCGGGTGAACCAGCCGAGATAATAATTATTGCACTGTCTTGGAAATCGGTATTTCAGAGAGAAGCTGGATGCAGGGAGATAGATGGCGGCAATATGCTCTGGAAGGAGATGATGGTGCGAGCAGAGAGGGTCAGATGCAACATGGGAACGTTTTATTTCTATCTGCAGATGCCCACCAGCTAAGAATAGTTTAATATTTGTAGTTTAATTTAAGAGCAGCAGATAAATATGCGTATAAATGCTGCTTGACTAGTGCAGGAGGAGAGATATTCAAGTGAGCTGCACATAAACGACATCAAACAAGACGTTAAAATGGATAATTCTGGAAACTTAGTGGAAGGAAGCAGATATTGATTTATCTGTCAAAGATGTGTCTGCGTTCATTTTTAAGGGAGCTAAAAATTATGCAATAAACAGTAGTGATGTTTTTTTTCTTCCCTTAAAAAACAGAATGAATAATTTGTGGCTTCTGATAGCCTAATAGTCATTAAAATTTCAGAGTCTCTCCCTGTGTGAGAATACAGTTTCATGACATCAGTGCTAACAAATATATCTTTTTGATGGAAAGACTCAAATTTAACGTAACTTCAGCTTAAGGTGTGGGGGTGTGATTGAGGCAAATTATTGATTCTAAAGTCCTAAAAAGTAAATATTTCTAGCAGATAAAAACAGTATTTCAATGTTTCAGGCAACAGAATTAGTGACAGTCTTCAAAAAAAGTGAGGAAGTCCCAATTTATGGATTTTTTTTCAACATATTCTATTAAATTGTTAGCATTTTCCATCAACTAAATGCTTTTATTTGCAAAGCCTTGTAGTTTTTTGCCATTTTATCCATGCAAAATAATGATCCAGCCAATCATAGGAGGTATAATATGTCAGAAAATGCAATAAAGTCGACCATATTTTACATTTCCAAGCCTGAGTGTTTGGGATGTGAGCTGTTTCTAACAAAAGCATGTTTCTCCATATGCAGACTGCAGCTTTCTGTCAATAGATGGAGCATCAAGGGCATTTAAAGCTGTTTTTAACTTTCCAAACCAGGGTTTTGATCTGGTTTTGCTCATTATATTCTAGTCAATACCTGCTTTTGAAGAGCTGCTGCTCATAATTTAGATTTTCACAGCTCCGCTCCACGCAGAGAAAATATGAAACACACAAATATATACTGACAGTGATGCACCTGCATCTGTTAGCTCAGACTCCACCTTTAGGTGATGATATTCTTACAGCAGGACTTATTAAGACGTATCTGTTTCATGTGGGGACCCAGGGAAAGAATATTCTCCCACTCTGGGGCCGAGGCTCCATTAAATATAGCAGCAGTGGTGTCAGGTGGGAGTTTAACCTAAGTAAATGTCATCCTCCACCCAGAGACCAGCGCTGATTAAAACATAAAACCAAAAGCTCGCCTGTGAACAGTTTATCTTCCTAATGAACCGTCTGCAGGAGACAGAACTGGATTTATTCACAATGATTGAAAAGAATTATCGGAGGAGCAGCCGGACAGAGAGATCACAGAAAAGATCTCAGGTAATTCAGTGAACAACTAAATGGCTCCTGGAGTGTCTTTGTTGATATTTTAGCTCCACCGCTGAAACAGAATGAAGCTTTTGTTTGGCCAGTTTTCATTTTCAGATGATGTAGTTCATCTAAGAAGCCATAGCAGACAGAATGCCACAGAGCTGAGTTTTCCCCAATGTCGACTAATTGTCACGTGATCAAAAGTTTGTATCACTTCTCGTTAATCGCAAAAAGTGGAAAAGTTGAGTATTTTCTCTTAAAAACAATCAGATACAAAAACTTTAGAGATTAGATTGAAAATTCAGGCCCCAAAGTAGAAACTCAAACTAACCAAAGTGAAACTAAACTGTGATTTCCAACTAGTCTAACTGCATGAAATCTAAAC